>NW_027465060.1:0-63370 GCF_043290135.1 Rhipicephalus microplus
TGCCACAGGCGGGGTGAAGAAACCTCACCGTTACAGGCCTGGAACCGTGGCCCTGCGTGAAATTCGCCGATACCAGAAGTCGACCGAACTGCTGATCCGCAAGCTTCCCTTTCAGCGCCTGGTGCGGGAAATCGCTCAGGACTTCAAGACGGACCTCCGTTTCCAGAGTTCTGCCGTGATGGCCCTACAGGAAGCTAGCGAGGCCTACCTCGTTGGTCTTTTCGAAGACACCAACCTGTGCGCCATCCACGCTAAGCGCGTCACCATCATGCCAAAGGACATCCAGCTGGCTCGGCGCATTCGCGGTGAGCGCGCCTAAGTTGGGCTGCTCCCTGCGCTTCGGTCGACAGGCAAGCAACAACAAACGGTCCTTCTCAGGACCACCAACGTGTCTGCTTTGGCTACGAGACCACTCCAGGCCACGTACTCCGGCCGCACCCTCTTTTGCTGTCATGTTTTGTACGTACGTGGCTGCCGTTGTCTAGCGCGCGGAAGAACGGAACGTCGGCGCGTCGTTATTACGAAGAAATGGCTCAGCTTTGACAAATTCAAGGTAAAAGTGTGTATCATTATGAGTAGACAGAGAAAAGGTAGGCTAGCTTCAGTCGGTGTGTGTGCAGCAGCCGTGCTGCGACCCTGTGGTGTGTCAATTTCATTTATGTGTTTACCTTTTTGCCCGCCGCTTGTAAGGTGTTTTTGAGGGCTTCTGTTTGCGTAACGCCATGGTGACTTGGGCTGCTGGACCCCGGCGCAACTTTTGGGTGCACTCGTAGGAGGTGATGAAGTTTTACCGAGAGACGAAATAAACAATTGTATCGGGCCAGTTGGTAAGGATCCATCTCGCTAGGAAGCGCAGCCACTATTACACAGACCTCACAACACAAGCGCTTAACTTCAACTGAACTTTCATTGCAAACGTCAGAGTTTATAAAGGGGGTGAACAGAGAAAAAGAATAGTAAAAGGTAGACAACAAAAAGCACACGTGCCAGTCCCGCACATTACTGTCTGTTATTCTCTATCACCCCATCCAAAAAACAGTTCTTTCCGCGTGAGCGCGATAGAGAGTGCACTAACACACTCGAAATCATCGCGTGTCATTTCCTTTCATTTCTTTTGAAGCTGAACAAGTTTTTGTGCCATATTCTGGACAATTTTTTTTTTTTTTTTTTGCAATAAACGTTTAGTTGAAGTTAAGCGCTTGTGTTGTGTGTTCTGTGTAATAGTGGCTGCGCTGCCTAGCAAGATAGACGAAATAAATTGTGTTAGAAGCACCAAATGGAATGCGCTAACGGCGGGTTCTCTCTCTCTCTCTCTCTTTTTTTTTTTACCTTACGTTTGTTTTTCTATTCAAAGGTATTAAATTTACTCTGTCCCTGTGCTGACCCGTTCAGGTGTCATCGTAAGGATAGACGGTTACGTGTGGAGCTTTTTTTTTTTTTTTTTTAATGAGAAATGACAACGCTTACATGCTCTTTTCTGTCTTTTTCGGTGCCGAGCTGCGTGATTTGGTTGTCTCTTTGCAGCATTTGGCGTCGCGCACTTGTGGCTAACTGATGTCGCGAGGAAATATATATAAAGTATAGAAAAACAAACACGCTTGAGGGTACGAACAGAGCCATCGTGACTGCGAAGCGAAACACGGCCGCGTCACCTGTTTGGGTGGTCCTTAGAAGGACCGTTTGGGGAATGCGGCGAGCGCGCGGAAGGGGTGCTCGCTTACGCCTTCTTCTCCGTCTTCTTTGGAAGAAGCACGGCTTGAATGTTGGGCAACACACCGCCCTGCGCGATGGTGACGCCGGAAAGCAGTTTGTTCAGCTCCTCGTCGTTGCGGATGGCGAGCTGCAAGTGACGGGGGATGATCCGGGTCTTCTTGTTGTCACGAGCGGCGTTGCCCGCCAGCTCGAGCACCTCGGCGGCCAGGTACTCGAGTACGGCAGCCAGGTAGACCGGAGCGCCAGCTCCGACGCGCTCGGCGTAGTTTCCCTTGCGTAGGAGGCGGTGAATACGGCCCACGGGGAACTGAAGCCCCGCGCGGCTAGAACGGGTCTTGCTCTTGCCTTTCGCCTTGCCGCCCTTGCCACGTCCGGACATGGTGTTGCTTTTCGCTTGGTACGACGCCGGTTGCCGAAAACAAGAAAGCTGCTGCCTTCTGAGATGAGAGCCGTGCTCGAATGGTGGTGGTGGTAGTGGTTACAATGAAGAGGAAAAAGGCACCTAATTTCTGTCTGCCTTCAGGCGACACGGCGCAGTGCCTTATAGGGGTGGGGTGAAGGAGGGATAAAAAGGATAGAAGGAAAGTAGAAGCAGAAGAAGACAGCCAACGAGAGGAAAAAGAAGGAGATAGGAAAGTGGGGATCCGGTCGAAGCAGTCCAAGGGCGGGGTGCCACAGTGCGAGAGCTACACGGCGTCAGGAGACCGCGGAGGGCGAACCAGTCGGCGGGAGCTACGCTGAAGTCGGAGATCGCGAGGGCACAACCGTCCAGCTTGAAATCCTGCGAGCGAATCCTCGAATGGTTTCCGTTGCCACCATCGCGCGCCGCCGCTCGCGGGGAACGGATGAGAGTGTGAGAGAGAGAAGCCGTGCGAACCAATGGGGCGCGCGCGTTGTGCTGATCTCGTCAACACCCCTCGCTCATATTTAAGCGCGGCGAGACGGGGGGACACGCGCATTCGACTCTGGTCTCGCGTGCGTGTTGTGTGAAATCATGCCTCCCCAACCGTCTGGCAAAGCCGTCAAGAAGGCCGGCAAGGCGCAGAAGAATGTGCGCGCCACGGACAAGAAGAAGAAGAAGCGCCGCAGGAAGGAGAGCTTCTCCATCTACATCTATAAGGTGCTGAAGCAGGTGCACCCCGACACTGGTGTCTCCAGCAAGGCCATGTCCATCATGAACAGCTTCGTGAACGACATCTTCGAGCGTATCGCCGCCGAGTCGTCACGCCTTGCTCACTACAACAAGCGCTCGACCATCACGAGCCGGGAGATCCAGACCGCGGTGCGCCTGCTGCTGCCCGGAGAGCTGGCCAAGCACGCGGTGTCCGAGGGTACAAAAGCCGTCACCAAGTACACCAGCTCCAAGTAGGCGTGCGTCGTGGGCCACAGCGAGCAACGACAAATCAACGGCTCTTCTCAGAGCCACCCAAATTGTCTGCGTCGGCATAGGGGTTGTGCTGAGAGATTCGGCTCCGAATCCATCCTCTTCTCTCTGTTGAACACCGCTAGCAGGAGCGTTGGTGTGCCGCGCTCGACGTGTGTGCTCGGGGAGGTTGAACAGGTAAATTAGAGAAGACCGAGTGCGCGGAGAAAAGTGCCACAAGTACGGTAATGGAGGGAAAACAAAACCAGGAGCGTGGTAATTAAAAAAAAAAAAAAAAACAGGGGGAAGGTGGCCGCTTCTCTCAAAAAAAGGTAACATGAACTCGAGTGTGTTCAGCTCTTGGGAAATGATAGAATAGGAAACTCGCGTCAGCGCTTGCCCGAGCAACTCCGACATGTCGGGCCAAATATGAAGGGGTATACACGGTATGCAGTGCATGCGGAGAGAAGGAAACTGCCGAACACTTGATAATGCTATGTAAAGGGCTTCACCTTATAGTTTAGAATGATGGCGCAGAGTTTTTCAAAAGCACCGGGGTTTAGAGACGGGGGAGGGCAAAATAGACTTTAGGCGGGTAGAATTAACTAGAAGGTGGTTATCTTATTGGTGGCTAAAGTCAAGGCAAGAGTGAAAACTAAACCATTCACTGCAAAGCACCGCGGTCCTATACTTCACTATTTAAAGAGAGAAAAAAAACAAGATAAATGTAGCTGTTTGTTAGGTCAGCATTATGGCTAGGTGGTGATAGCTGCCGCCCGATGTGAAGGGTACAGCCACATTCATCAGACAGCGCAGAGTTCCTTCTCTGCCACGCCATTCATTTGTTTACGAAATTGGGGCATTTATTTCTTGAGAGCGCAGGGCAGGCCCGTTTCGAGACTGTAGGAGGAGTGAATGTAGCTTAAAGTGCGTGGCGCGGTGAAAAATGTGCGGAAGCATTGATGCAAGAAAAGATAGGGGAGAAATATATAGACGCATGTGACAATAGCTGTAGAAGCAGAAAAGCGTGGCGGCGGACTGCATGCTAATTATTGTCCGAAAGCAAAGTATCGACAGCCCGAGTGAAGGAAAAAACAAAACTGTGCGTACGCATGACAGGGGTACCACGCAGGTGATTTATATAGTGCACAAAGAAGTACGAAATCCAGTAAAGAAAGGCGGTCGACACGAGGTATGGGCATTTCCCGTTTTCGCACCGAGTGCTCCGTTTGCGCGTCGCCGAAAGAAACATAGCCAGGCCGGCCAGCAAACGACACTGCTCGGCTTGACGTTTACATAATCACACGGTGTAGCGGAACACTGTGTTCTCTTCGAAAGAACAAATGCGCCTGTGCTAGGCACAAATGAGTGGTACGTTCCATTCGGAATGTGGTGGGAAACTTACCTTAAATGAATGAGCGGACGCACCGTTTATTTCCGCTTTGTTTTAGATTACTGACTATGTTCGGCGGGTCGACAGTGCATTTGTATGAAGCTTTCAAGCGCGATCATTTTGTAATTTCGCATCGTGCGTCCCTGCCACAAGTTCGGGGAAGGAATACTTTCAATATGGGAACCCTCATGATTGTGAAAGATGAAACTGCGACTACTTAAACACACTTGCACCACAGAAATGGCACGCGCAGTTTGGTATTGGGGCACGTGAGAAGGGAATACAATAGATGGGCATTGGCGCGCATCTTTTTTTCTTATTGATATGATATGTAAGGAGATGTCGGCGCACCATTATGGCGCCGGCTACTCCTTGGCCGTTGAGTTAAACTTGAACACGTATCTTGAAGCAAAACGTACAAAGCAGTGCATGGAAAGTAGAAAACTCGGGCAGAGATATGCAAAGACACACTTACACTTATACGCACATATCAGAACACAATGGTAAGTAAATGTTCGAAAGTCAATGAATGAAGTCTCTGATATAATGTCCCTCGATAATATTCGGTCCACCAGCACAAAACAGTAGAGCACACGTCTGGTCCGTATAAAGATGCATTCGCTCGTGTGTACATAATTGTCGACACGTCATTCATTTCACAACACACACATGATGAGAGTCACGTGATACTGTACATAATAAGTACATTTGTTACAAATGAAAGTTCGTTATTTCTTAATACTTATCAGCAATCCCGCTGTCTTGTAAAGAACGTGTTGATGCTTTTAAAGCGTGCGACTGTAAAACTCGAGTAGGCCACGGACCCAGAAGTTTCTTCATGTTAAACGGTCTGCGGTCTAATGCCAACTGTTCGGACTTAAGACGGCGTCTCGTGATGTGGACAGTCTACGAGAAGGTGACATACGTCTTCATCTATCAATCCGCATTCGCATTCGGGACTTTCAGCTCTGCCGTGTCTGTGCAAAGAAAAAAAAAAAAACAAATGTTTTTGTGTATGCCGTGCCTAGCCTCAATCGGTCAATTAGAGTTTCCGATATTCTATCTAATGCCAGCGTAATTTTTAATTCAATAAATGGATCGATGTGGTATAAATCGCACCTCTTTGTACTTTGGTCAAACCAAGCAGTTTTGCTCATTCTGAAAGTTGTATTCTTTATAATACTACGCAATTCACTTTTTTCGAAATATTGGTTGCCACGATGTGTAGACCTACTTTGTGTGCTCTGGACGGCTCTGGAAGGCCAACTGCAAATCTTCTTTGCACAGCTGATGCCGTCCGGATAGTCGTTGATAGATTACTTAACAGGTTGTCAGCCTCCGAAGGTATTATGTAAGCGAAAGTACGCATGCGTAAAACATGCAGCGAACGAACACTCTTCCAACGCTGTAAAGAAGAAAGAATGCATAAAGGGTGGTGCATTTTACGCTCCAATCTCGTCCTATGTAAGGCGCTTTAGAGTTAGGGCTGTTTTGCCTGTAATTGCGTGACCCTTGCAGGGTTCCTCACAGTGCAACCGTGCACTTGAAACGGGCAGGTGTTGAACCACCCCGCAAGGAGATGGGGAAACTTCGCTGCGACCGGACCGCTTGACAGTCCGTGTTTACGGGAGGAGAGGCGCGCCCGAGAGGAGGTGCGCTCTCACTCTCTGCCGTCCCCGTGAATGCTGAAATGAGCGCGGTCGCGTTGCGTGGCTTCGGTGAAACTGCCGTATCGCGATATGTAGTGGAGCTGCCACAGTAAAATTTGAGACACGCGTAGCCAGCCAAAGGTGCTGTTACTTTGCCGAATTTCACGTGCCGGCGTCCACAACAACGCGAGCACGCTTTGTTTAGAAATTTCCGGCCATGAGGCCGTGCCCGGACCGCGTGTGTTAGTCCCTTGGTTTGGCGACAAGGATGGCGTCAAAGTGACGCCGTGAAACGGGTTTCGTGCGTGCAAATGAGGCATTGATGTGATTAGAGAGAAAGCGAGAACATAGAAAAGAAAAAAAAAAAAAAAAAAAAAAAAAAAGAGGGGGGGGGGGCACACGCCGGGGACGAGTAGTCGCAAAGTGTTAAGTGTGCAGTTTATTTACGTGCGGCACACAGGTGAGCTGTTGCAGCTGTGAGTTTTGACAAATATTGCATGTGTCATGTTCAGTGGACACGATGAAACGTTTTTTTTTTTTTTTTTTTTTTAGCGAACGCGTTGTATCCGCTGGGCTTGTACGTACGCGTACATGAATTGTCGCTTACTCGGTTTGATGTCTCCTTGCCGCTGGGGCAGCTGATACGACTGATACGCCATTTTTGCAGCAGTGAAGGGTGCGTGAATGAATGGGCAAGAAACTTAGCAACAGTAACGAGAAAAGAATTAAAAACAAACAAACAAACGAAAGCATGTTTGCCGTGTATATTCAATCTTGTAGTGCAGAAAAATAGTCAGTGCAGCAACCTGCGCGGCCAACGCGCTCCTCGCGAAGAAAAGAGGGAGAGAGAGACGAGCTGGCCGCCGACCAACCGGCGTGCGCCGTTCGCCTTCCTCCTCAGTCTCGCGGGCCGGCGCCGACACCGCGACTCGATCGTGTCGAGCATTCGCTTGATTCGCTCGCAGGATTTCAAGCTGGACGGTTGTGCCCTCGCGATCTCCGACTTCAGCGTAGCTCCCGCCGACTGGTTCGCCCTCCGCGGTCTCCTGACGCCGTGTAGCTCTCGCATTGTGGCACCCCGCCCTTGGACTGCTTCGACCGGATCCCCACTTTCCTATCTCCTTCTTTTTCCTCTCGTTGGCTGTCTTCTTCTGCTTCTACTTTCCTTCTATTCTTTTTATCCCTCCTTCCCCCCACCCCTATAAGGCACTGCGCCGTGTCGCCTGAAGGCAGACAGAAATTAGGTGCCTTTTTCCTCTTCATTCTAATCACTACCACCACCATTCGCTTTCCGGGCGCGTTTCGAAGCAGAAGCAGAAACTTCGGAAGCCGTCATGTCTGGCCGTGGCAAAGGTGGCAAAGGGCTGGGGAAGGGTGGCGCCAAGCGTCATCGAAAGGTGTTGCGTGACAACATCCAGGGCATAACCAAGCCGGCCATCCGTCGTCTGGCGCGCCGTGGCGGTGTCAAGCGCATCTCTGGCCTCATCTACGAGGAAACTCGCGGCGTTCTCAAGGTGTTCCTCGAGAACGTGATCCGCGATGCCGTCACTTACACCGAGCACGCCAAAAGGAAGACCGTGACAGCCATGGACGTCGTGTACGCCCTCAAGCGTCAGGGCCGCACCCTGTACGGATTCGGAGGCTAAGAAGCCAGCGGCGTCGCCTGCAGCCAGCCAACGAGAACACAACAGCCCTCTTCAGGGCTACCCACTTGATGCTTCGGCAGTGTGATCCCAGCGGTTCGCCATACCCGTCCGTCCCTCTTTGCAATATCATTGCGTCATCGCTCAGGTGAGCAGCACCTCGTGTAGTAGTAGCTTGATCGCGCTGGGTACTTGTCACGTTCACCGCATTTCGTTCGCGTCGTCGTCTTTCTCCTGGGTCTGCATGCACGAATCAATCGCCGCATCTGCGAGTTCTTCCTCTCCTTCCTGCAAGCCAAGCTGCTAAAACGGGCCCGTCAAGCGAACGTCGCCTAGTTACCTTATCGCGCGAAGGAAGAAGCCGAGCGCAGCGTTCTACCCTGGTCACTGCATTCTTGGAGACACGACTATGCTCAGGAAGCACGAACTCGCTTTTTTCTTTGGAATGCCCACTACACGATCGCGTCACGTTGTGTCAAAATAAATAAAAACGCACTATGTTCTACCGTGGGGCACCCAGACGAAGAAGGGATGTGTACTTACAAATGAAAAAATTGATTGTGACAGGTTGGTCGTGTTTACCGCGCCCGCTGTGCACTCAGAAGTGCCCCATTCAATAACACATTGTGTACATTGTCACGCCTAATAATTTTTGTTTGTTTTTTTTTTTCACACCTGGCGCTGCCGAGCTGCAAAATACAAAAAAAAAGAAAGAAAAGTGGAAGGGGATGTTTAAACAGAATTTCTGCGCAAGTCAGAAGCAAGTACACAATAAGCGCTGCCCATGCAGCGTGCTGAGGGAAGCTGCACTTGATAGAAGTGGCACTCATGTACTGTACTGGTGCTGCGAACACTGCAGTTGTGAAAGCTTTACTTGGACGGACAGCTACGCAACAAGTGTTTCCATTTCGCCGGCAGAGGTGGTCACTCTAGGGAGGCTGGCTTCGCCGCCCACGCGAGAGGGGGGGGGGGGGGGGACTAGCCCATGATGTAAACGCGAGAGGTTCGAGCGCGGGAAATTCGAAAGCAAGGCGCGCTCGCGTGAGCCTGCCGTCAGATGGCGACACCAACCCACGAGCATTGCATTTTCAAGTGCACCCTTGGTTTCCCACCCACCTCCGCACAGGACGAGGCGTGTCGAATGTGTAACCAAGGCGCACGACAGTGGTTCTGCTCAGGCAAAGCCTACCTATAACAAAAATTGTTCTCCATGTGTGTACCTTCATTTTCTCGTGAAAATGTGAAAGAGGAGTGAATGGGGCTTTTTGAGGCGCGTGTTGATCTTCGTTTCTATTATGATTATTATTTTTCACCCTTTCATTGAGTCCATTTCCTGCTTTTTGTGCCACATATTTAGCACTTAGAGGTTGGGGGGGGGGGGGGGGATTGCTGATGTGTAAGATGGAAAAGAAGAGGAAAGTGAGCCCCGAAACTGTCTGCATCAGGATGCGACACCTCAGCGGTAGCTCACAAGGGATGGGGGGTGAGGGGGGATTAAAAGGGTGGGAATAAAAGTGTAGAGAAAGAGACATGAGGGAAGCCAGAGTGAGACGACATATCGAGGGAATAGGAGTAAAAATGAAACAAAACATTCGAACGCAAACACCCCGTACATCCAACCGCCATTGAGCGCACCTAGTAGTTTGGCAAGTATGTATGAGTGATTCTTAAGAGGGAAAGGAAGATAAAATTGAGTCCCGTTACTGTCTGCGATTGAGCAAGTAGGCGCGCTCAGTGGCAGTTGGATGTACGGGGTGTTTGTGTTAGAATGTTTTGTTGCGTTTTACTCCTTGTCGTTGCGCGGACGTGTATGCATATACCAACACTGCCGGTGGTCTCTCGTCGTCTTCGCCCATCTACGTAATGGTCGCAAATAAGCGACAACGCAAGGAGCAAGTTTTTTTGGCGTGGCAGTGCGCATTTGCCCTCGGTGATGCGAGGCGCTCTAGTGCGATGCGCGCTGTTGGCGTGAATGGTGGCGTCTCGCACTCCGTCGCGCCGCTTCGGGAAGCGACGAGCTACAGCGTCGATTGATGTGTTGCCTGGAAGGCGAAAGAAATGCGCAGCAGGCTGTATTGTACAGCGGTAGTGGTTTCGTTTCGGTGTACCTCTTTGCAGCCGCGAACTGCACGGTTGCCCGAAAATGAGCGCCAGCCAGCATCCTGGCGTACGCTTCCGCGCTCGCACGCGGACGGGTTCTCACGCTTCGGCCAATGGGAGGGAGAGAGATGGGTCGTGCGGCGAAGCCGCTTTTGCCGATCTCCGGCAGGAGCGCAGTTTCGCTCCGTCAGTCGAGGTGATCGGACGCACGCAGCATGGCCCGAACTAAACAAACCGCGCGCAAGAGTACTGGAGGCAAGGCTCCGCGTAAGCAGCTTGCTACCAAGGCTGCTCGCAAGAGTGCCCCTGCCACAGGCGGGGTGAAGAAACCTCACCGTTACAGGCCTGGAACCGTGGCCCTGCGTGAAATTCGCCGATACCAGAAGTCGACCGAACTGCTGATCCGCAAGCTTCCCTTTCAGCGCCTGGTGCGGGAAATCGCTCAGGACTTCAAGACGGACCTCCGTTTCCAGAGTTCTGCCGTGATGGCCCTACAGGAAGCTAGCGAGGCCTACCTCGTTGGTCTTTTCGAAGACACCAACCTGTGCGCCATCCACGCTAAGCGCGTCACCATCATGCCAAAGGACATCCAGCTGGCTCGGCGCATTCGCGGTGAGCGCGCCTAAGTTGGGCTGCTCCCTGCGCTTCGGTCGACAGGCAAGCAACAACAAACGGTCCTTCTCAGGACCACCAACGTGTCTGCTTTGGCTACGAGACCACTCCAGGCCACGTACTCCGGCCGCACCCTCTTTTGCTGTCATGTTTTGTACGTACGTGGCTGCCGTTGTCTAGCGCGCGGAAGAACGGAACGTCGGCGCGTCGTTATTACGAAGAAATGGCTCAGCTTTGACAAATTCAAGGTAAAAGTGTGTATCATTATGAGTAGACAGAGAAAAGGTAGGCTAGCTTCAGTCGGTGTGTGTGCAGCAGCCGTGCTGCGACCCTGTGGTGTGTCAATTTCATTTATGTGTTTACCTTTTTGCCCGCCGCTTGTAAGGTGTTTTTGAGGGCTTCTGTTTGCGTAACGCCATGGTGACTTGGGCTGCTGGACCCCGGCGCAACTTTTGGGTGCACTCGTAGGAGGTGATGAAGTTTTACCGAGAGACGAAATAAACAATTGTATCGGGCCAGTTGGTAAGGATCCATCTCGCTAGGAAGCGCAGCCACTATTACACAGACCTCACAACACAAGCGCTTAACTTCAACTGAACTTTCATTGCAAACGTCAGAGTTTATAAAGGGGGTGAACAGAGAAAAAGAATAGTAAAAGGTAGACAACAAAAAGCACACGTGCCAGTCCCGCACATTACTGTCTGTGGTAGTGATTAGAATGAAGAGGAAAAAGGCACCTAATTTCTGTCTGCCTTCAGGCGACACGGCGCAGTGCCTTATAGGGGTGGGGGGAAGGAGGGATAAAAAGAATAGAAGGAAAGTAGAAGCAGAAGAAGACAGCCAACGAGAGGAAAAAAGAAGGAGATAGGAAAGTGGGGATCCGGTCGAAGAAGTCCAAGGGCGGGGTGCCACAATGCGAGAGCTACACGGCGTCAGGAGACCGCGGAGGGCGAACCAGTCGGCGGGAGCTACGCTGAAGTCGGAGATCGCGAGGGCACAACCGTCCAGCTTGAAATCCTGCGAGCGAATCCTGTCTGTTATTCTCTATCACCCCATCCAAAAAACAGTTCTTTCCGCGTGAGCGCGATAGAGAGTGCACTAACACACTCGAAATCATCGCGTGTCATTTCCTTTCATTTCTTTTGAAGCTGAACAAGTTTTTGTGCCATATTCTGGACATTTTTTTTTTTTTTTTGCAATAAACGTTTAGTTGAAGTTAAGCGCTTGTGTTGTGTGTTCTGTGTAATAGTGGCTGCGCTGCCTAGCAAGATAGACGAAATAAATTGTGTTAGAAGCACCAAATGGAATGCGCTAACGGCGGGTTCTCTCTCTCTCTCTCTCTTTTTTTTTTTTACCTTACGTTTGTTTTTCTATTCAAAGGTATTAAATTTACTCTGTCCCTGTGCTGACCCGTTCAGGTGTCATCGTAAGGATAGACGGTTACGTGTGGAGCTTTTTTTTTTTTTTTTTTTTAATGAGAAATGACAACGCTTACATGCTCTTTTCTGTCTTTTTCGGTGCCGAGCTGCGTGATTTGGTTGTCTCTTTGCAGCATTTGGCGTCGCGCACTTGTGGCTAACTGATGTCGCGAGGAAATATATATAAAGTATAGAAAAACAAACACGCTTGAGGGTACGAACAGAGCCATCGTGACTGCGAAGCGAAACACGGCCGCGTCACCTGTTTGGGTGGTCCTTAGAAGGACCGTTTGGGGAATGCGGCGAGCGCGCGGAAGGGGTGCTAGCTTACGCCTTCTTCTCCGTCTTCTTTGGAAGAAGCACGGCTTGAATGTTGGGCAACACACCGCCCTGCGCGATGGTGACGCCGGAAAGCAGTTTGTTCAGCTCCTCGTCGTTGCGGATGGCGAGCTGCAAGTGACGGGGGATGATCCGGGTCTTCTTGTTGTCACGAGCGGCGTTGCCCGCCAGCTCGAGCACCTCGGCGGCCAGGTACTCGAGTACGGCAGCCAGGTAGACCGGAGCGCCAGCTCCGACGCGCTCGGCGTAGTTTCCCTTGCGTAGGAGGCGGTGAATACGGCCCACGGGGAACTGAAGCCCCGCGCGGCTAGAACGGGTCTTGCTCTTGCCTTTCGCCTTGCCGCCCTTGCCACGTCCGGACATGGTGTTGCTTTTCGCTTGGTACGACGCCGGTTGCCGAAAACAAGAAAGCTGCTGCCTTCTGAGATGAGAGCCGTGCTCGAATGGTTTCCGTTGCCACCATCGCGCGCCGCCGCTCGCGGGGAACGGATGAGAGTGTGAGAGAGAGAAGCCGTGCGAACCAATGGGGCGCGCGCGTTGTGCTGATCTCGTCAACACCCCTCGCTCATATTTAAGCGCGGCGAGACGGGGGGACACGCGCATTCGACTCTGGTCTCGCGTGCGTGTTGTGTGAAATCATGCCTCCCCAACCGTCTGGCAAAGCCGTCAAGAAGGCCGGCAAGGCGCAGAAGAATGTGCGCGCCACGGACAAGAAGAAGAAGAAGCGCCGCAGGAAGGAGAGCTTCTCCATCTACATCTATAAGGTGCTGAAGCAGGTGCACCCCGACACTGGTGTCTCCAGCAAGGCCATGTCCATCATGAACAGCTTCGTGAACGACATCTTCGAGCGTATCGCCGCCGAGTCGTCACGCCTTGCTCACTACAACAAGCGCTCGACCATCACGAGCCGGGAGATCCAGACCGCGGTGCGCCTGCTGCTGCCCGGAGAGCTGGCCAAGCACGCGGTGTCCGAGGGTACAAAAGCCGTCACCAAGTACACCAGCTCCAAGTAGGCGTGCGTCGTGGGCCACAGCGAGCAACGACAAATCAACGGCTCTTCTCAGAGCCACCCAAATTGTCTGCGTCGGCATAGGGGTTGTGCTGAGAGATTCGGCTCCGAATCCATCCTCTTCTCTCTGTTGAACACCGCTAGCAGGAGCGTTGGTGTGCCGCGCTCGGCGTGTGTGCTCGGGGAGGTTGAACAGGTAAATTAGAGAAGACCGAGTGCGCGGAGAAAAGTGCCACAAGTACGGTAATGGAGGGAAAACAAAACCAGGAGCGTGGTAATTAAAAAAAAAAAAAAACAGGGGGAAGGTGGCCGCTTCTCTCAAAAAAAGGTAACATGAACTCGAGTGTGTTCAGCTCTTGGGAAATGATAGAATAGGAAACTCGCGTCAGCGCTTGCCCGAGCAACTCCGACATGTCGGGCCAAATATGAAGGGGTATACACGGTATGCAGTGCATGCGGAGAGAAGGAAACTGCCGAACACTTGATAATGCTATGTAAAGGGCTTCACCTTATAGTTTAGAATGATGGCGCAGAGTTTTTCAAAAGCACCGGGGTTTAGAGACGGGGGAGGGCAAAATAGACTTTAGGCGGGTAGAATTAACTAGAAGGTGGTTATCTTATTGGTGGCTAAAGTCAAGGCAAGAGTGAAAACTAAACCATTCACTGCAAAGCACCGCGGTCCTATACTTCACTATTTAAAGAGAGAAAAAAAACAAGATAAATGTAGCTGTTTGTTAGGTCAGCATTATGGCTAGGTGGTGATAGCTGCCGCCCGATGTGAAGGGTACAGCCACATTCATCAGACAGCGCAGAGTTCCTTCTCTGCCACGCCATTCATTTGTTTACGAAATTGGGGCATTTATTTCTTGAGAGCGCAGGGCAGGCCCGTTTCGAGACTGTAGGAGGAGTGAATGTAGCTTAAAGTGCGTGGCGCGGTGAAAAATGTGCGGAAGCATTGATGCAAGAAAAGATAGGGGAGAAATATATAGACGCATGTGACAATAGCTGTAGAAGCAGAAAAGCGTGGCGGCGGACTGCATGCTAATTATTGTCCGAAAGCAAAGTATCGACAGCCCGAGTGAAGGAAAAAACAAAACTGTGCGTACGCATGACAGGGGTACCACGCAGGTGATTTATATAGTGCACAAAGAAGTACGAAATCCAGTAAAGAAAGGCGGTCGACACGAGGTATGGGCATTTCCCGTTTTCGCACCGAGTGCTCCGTTTGCGCGTCGCCGAAAGAAACATAGCCAGGCCGGCCAGCAAACGACACTGCTCGGCTTGACGTTTACATAATCACACGGTGTAGCGGAACACTGTGTTCTCTTCGAAAGAACAAATGCGCCTGTGCTAGGCACAAATGAGTGGTACGTTCCATTCGGAATGTGGTGGGAAACTTACCTTAAATGAATGAGCGGACGCACCGTTTATTTCCGCTTTGTTTTAGATTACTGACTATGTTCGGCGGGTCGACAGTGCATTTGTATGAAGCTTTCAAGCGCGATCATTTTGTAATTTCGCATCGTGCGTCCCTGCCACAAGTTCGGGGAAGGAATACTTTCAATATGGGAACCCTCATGATTGTGAAAGATGAAACTGCGACTACTTAAACACACTTGCACCACAGAAATGGCACGCGCAGTTTGGTATTGGGGCACGTGAGAAGGGAATACAATAGATGGGCATTGGCGCGCATCTTTTTTTCTTATTGATATGATATGTAAGGAGATGTCGGCGCACCATTATGGCGCCGGCTACTCCTTGGCCGTTGAGTTAAACTTGAACACGTATCTTGAAGCAAAACGTACAAAGCAGTGCATGGAAAGTAGAAAACTCGGGCAGAGATATGCAAAGACACACTTACACTTATACGCACATATCAGAACACAATGGTAAGTAAATGTTCGAAAGTCAATGAATGAAGTCTCTGATATAATGTCCCTCGATAATATTCGGTCCACCAGCACAAAACAGTAGAGCACACGTCTGGTCCGTATAAAGATGCATTCGCTCGTGTGTACATAATTGTCGACACGTCATTCATTTCACAACACACACATGATGAGAGTCACGTGATACTGTACATAATAAGTACATTTGTTACAAATGAAAGTTCGTTATTTCTTAATACTTATCAGCAATCCCGCTGTCTTGTAAAGAACGTGTTGATGCTTTTAAAGCGTGCGACTGTAAAACTCGAGTAGGCCACGGACCCAGAAGTTTCTTCATGTTAAACGGTCTGCGGTCTAATGCCAACTGTTCGGACTTAAGACGGCGTCTCGTGATGTGGACAGTCTACGAGAAGGTGACATACGTCTTCATCTATCAATCCGCATTCGCATTCGGGACTTTCAGCTCTGCCGTGTCTGTGCAAAGAAAAAAAAAAAACAAATGTTTTTGTGTATGCCGTGCCTAGCCTCAATCGGTCAATTAGAGTTTCCGATATTCTATCTAATGCCAGCGTAATTTTTAATTCAATAAATGGATCGATGTGGTATAAATCGCACCTCTTTGTACTTTGGTCAAACCAAGCAGTTTTGCTCATTCTGAAAGTTGTATTCTTTATAATACTACGCAATTCACTTTTTTCGAAATATTGGTTGCCACGATGTGTAGACCTACTTTGTGTGCTCTGGACGGCTCTGGAAGGCCAACTGCAAATCTTCTTTGCACAGCTGATGCCGTCCGGATAGTCGTTGATAGATTACTTAACAGGTTGTCAGCCTCCGAAGGTATTATGTAAGCGAAAGTACGCATGCGTAAAACATGCAGCGAACGAACACTCTTCCAACGCTGTAAAGAAGAAAGAATGCATAAAGGGTGGTGCATTTTACGCTCCAATCTCGTCCTATGTAAGGCGCTTTAGAGTTAGGGCTGTTTTGCCTGTAATTGCGTGACCCTTGCAGGGTTCCTCACAGTGCAACCGTGCACTTGAAACGGGCAGGTGTTGAACCACCCCGCAAGGAGATGGGGAAACTTCGCTGCGACCGGACCGCTTGACAGTCCGTGTTTACGGGAGGAGAGGCGCGCCCGAGAGGAGGTGCGCTCTCACTCTCTGCCGTCCCCGTGAATGCTGAAATGAGCGCGGTCGCGTTGCGTGGCTTCGGTGAAACTGCCGTATCGCGATATGTAGTGGAGCTGCCACAGTAAAATTTGAGACACGCGTAGCCAGCCAAAGGTGCTGTTACTTTGCCGAATTTCACGTGCCGGCGTCCACAACAACGCGAGCACGCTTTGTTTAGAAATTTCCGGCCATGAGGCCGTGCCCGGACCGCGTGTGTTAGTCCCTTGGTTTGGCGACAAGGATGGCGTCAAAGTGACGCCGTGAAACGGGTTTCGTGCGTGCAAATGAGGCATTGATGTGATTAGAGAGAAAGCGAGAACATAGAAAAGAAAAAAAAAAAAGAGGGGGGGGGGGGGCACACGCCGGGGACGAGTAGTCGCAAAGTGTTAAGTGTGCAGTTTATTTACGTGCGGCACACAGGTGAGCTGTTGCAGCTGTGAGTTTTGACAAATATTGCGTGTGTCATGTTCAGTGGACAGGATGAAACGTTTTTTAGCGAACGCGTTGTATCCGCTGGGCTTGTACGTACGCGTACATGAATTGTCGCTTACTCGGTTTGATGTCTCCTTGCCGCTGGGGCAGCTGATACGACTGATACGCCATTTTGCAGCAGTGAAGGGTGCGTGAATGAATGGGCAAGAAACTTAGCAACAGTAACGAGAAAAGAATTAAAAACAAACAAACAAACGAAAGCATGTTTGCCGTGTATATTCAATCTTGTAGTGCAGAAAAATAGTCAGTGCAGCAACCTGCGCGGCCAACGCGCTCCTCGCGAAGAAAAGAGGGAGAGAGAGACGAGCTGGCCGCCGACCAACCGGCGTGCGCCGTTCGCCTTCCTCCTCAGTCTCGCGGGCCGGCGCCGACACCGCGACTCGATCGTGTCGAGCATTCGCTGGCTTTGACCAGTTTGGACAGCCAGAGGAGACGGTCGTGTCGGTGCGCGCCGCGCTTTTTCGCTGCCTCTCCTTGACGCCAGTCGCTCCCCAACTCCCGCTGAGTGCGGTCGCCCGCGGGCCGCGCTCGTCAGGAGTACGGCTCCTCCGCAGCAATGCGTTCGCGCTCCTGCGACAGGGACGGACATCTACACTGATCTGCCGTTGCAACTGCTGTGGAATAGCCTGCCATGGACTGCCCGGAACCCCCCGCACCTCACACTGCCGGTTAGTGAATTAATTCCTTTTCACTTCGCGTGTTGTACGCGGCCGACCGGCGTGTGTCGTGGTGTAGGGCCACGGCTCATTGCACGTAGCTTAGACGCGCTTTCGCCGCCCCTGTGTGTGCGGTGCACAGGCGCTTGAGTCATAACGAACAACTAGTGTCCAGTACGCGCGACCACGCTTTTGGGCAACCACCTCTGTGCAGTGTGCGGTTTTTTTTTTTTTTTTTTTTCAAGCGAACATTGACAGTGACGCTTCGCAGTCCTCCTTAGTGCAACCGTTTTCTTCTTCTCTCTCTTGCACTAATTGTGAACTGTTGTTTTCCTGAGCGGTGTCGCCCACCCCTGGCATTTCGTGCGCGCGTGAAACCATGCATTCGCCTAGGCGCAACACCGACGCCCGCTCGCCCATCGTGGCATCCCCTCCATCGGCAGACAGCGCTTTAGTTGCTGCCCGTACTCCTGAAGAGCCCACAAGGCGTCGCTATTCTCACCGAAGATCAGAGAGCCTCCCAACCAACCAGGTACAGGCACACCGCCACCTCTTCTTCGAGAAGATAGCGACCGAAAACATCCAAGCCATAGTGGAGAAGTGGCTGCAGGCCAACCCTGTCGCCCCCACACCGGCCTCTCAGTGCGCCAGCGGGGCCACACCTGCCATCATAACCACCAGAACTGCAGAGGAGCCACCACAAAGCCCCTCGCAGAGCGAAGCTCCTGGGCAGACACAGGGGCCTGCTGGTGTTCCCCTACCGCTGAGCTCAGATGAGGACGACGAGGCGATGGATATCCTCAACTCACGGAAGAGGCTGCGGGAAGAGAGTGGGGACGAGGACGACCACGCTCCCCGAAAGCAAACGGCCAACACCTCCCCCGACGAGGAAGCACACGCTTCACAGGGCTCAGTAGAGGTGTCCGGGAGCGAGTTCATAATTGTGATGAATTCCGAAGGGGCGTCCTCCATAGGGGACATGACAACATCTGCCCCAACAGACGGCCCGGACCCAACGAGCTCGGATGGTGCAGGCACTCGCCAACACCCCACTACCGCCTCAACGGTCGACCTACCACCTGCAACAACCGAATCTCCCGAAAACCCACCCTCCGACGCTTCAGCTGCCATGGAGGTGGTTGAAGAGGTTCTCACCCGTACCGCCGCAGGGGGCAACATCCGAAAGGAAGCCCCTTATACAGCGAAGGACTTTCTGCTCACACCGTCAACAGGGGCCACACATACCAACAGCAAAAAGAAGGGGAAGAAGAAGCCAACCAAGAAGCGACCCCTGGCTACTGCTTCGGAGGGCACAACTGCCAACCTTCCCCAACCTTTCAGCAAGGCCCCCACTGCAGTGGACACCACTAGGCAGCACAGCAGTGTGGCGGGGAGTCCCCCAGACACAGAGGGCTTCCAGGTGGTCACCACCAAAAGCGCCCGACGCCGTGCCAGGGACCTTGCTGCTGCTGCGGCCCTCCCGGTCGACCCTGCCATCGTTGGCACAGTTCTGTTCCGGCCGTCAGCCCCCGGAGGTACCTTCAGTGGATCCCCACGCCTCACCCTCGCACAGGCACTCTCTACAAGGCCCGGCGTGGCTGCAATACGCGTTAACCACAAACGCAACATTGTGGCTGCTGACGCTACCACGCGAGAGTGCCTGGAGCAGCTCCTGAACATCAAGGAGCTAAAGGAGATCCCCGTCACTGCCAAGGAACCCGCTGACCACAAGACCAGCACGGGGTTCCTACATGGTGTCGACGGGGAGCCTGCGGTGGACAGCCTGCTGCCTGGGATCAAGTCGGCCGTTCCGGTGCTCTCTGCTGCCAGGGAGGGGCGAACCGTGACGCTCCGCTTCGCTGGCCCTGTGCCGCCGGAGCACGTGTCTCTCTTCCTGGTCCGTTTCCCAGTGCGGCCAGCCAGACCCCGCCCTCTGCAGTGCCGGCAATGCGGTCGGTTCGGCCATGTGAAGGAGAGCTGCAGCTGGCCAGGCAGCTGCATCAGATGCGGCCGGACCCACCCTGGAGAGAGCTGCAAGCAGACCCGGTGTGTCAACTGCGGGGGCCCCCACTCTGCAGACACCCCAGAGTGCCCTCGGTGGCAGGAGCAGCGGAAGATTGCCACAATCATGGCATCCTCCCCAACCGTACTCTCGAGGCGCACAGTGGCAGCAGCGGTGCGAGAGGAGATTCGGGAGGCGCGGTCCTTTGCAAGCGTGGTGAAGGGCCACCCCGCGCCGCCCCTCCCCCCGGCCAGACCCATCCCGGCGCCTCGGAAATCTCGCCGCCAGCCACTCCAGGGACTGCAGTCCACCAGCGCTGCTGCCCCTATGGCCCTGCCAGTGGCCACTACTATTCCTGAGGCCCCTCCTGCTGCAGCTGCCACTCCCGCGGCCCAGCCCGCAGCTATTGCCCCCGGAGGCCGGCCTGCTGTGCCCATGGCTCCTGCGGTCCTGCCTGCTGCGACAGTAGAGTTGCCTCCAGCTGACCCAGCCTACCAAATCGTCGCCACTCTGCTGAACACGCTGCGGTCTGTGGGAGAGTCTCTTCCCCTGGACCACCCTCTTCGAGCCATCTGCCTACAGACGGGAGGCTCTCCACTCCCCACAACCAAGCATGGCTAGCTCCCCACCTGGAACGAGCCCAGGCCGACGCCCTAGCGTTCTGCAGTGGAACGTAAACTGGCTGGGGCGGCGAAGAGACGACCTGGCGGAGCACCTCCTGCGGAGCGACTACGACGTGCTTGCACTACAGGAGGTGTATGCCCAGGCGGAGGACCTTCGCCTGCCAGGGTACGTCGGATACAGCAGCAGGACTGCCTGCACTCTGGCGACCTGCCCTGACGCCCCCTGCCTGAACGACAGCCACCAGCAAGGACGTTCCCGGTGTGCTATCTACGCCAGGCGCGAGCTCCCGCAGGCAGAGGTGGAGGTGGCTGACCTGGCTGGAGGCCCCTTTGAATGCTGTGCCGTCCGCATCCACATCGGGGGGCAGGACACCACTGTGGCCAGCATCTACGTTCGGCCGGGCCAGCCCTGGGACCCCAGATGCCTTCGTCAGCTGGCACATCGCCTGGGCAAGGAGTTCCTGCTTTGCGGGGACGTCAATGCGAAACACCCAGCATGGGGCGGGCGCAGGACTGACGCTCGAGGCAGAGAGCTGCGTGATGTCCTCCGGCAGCTGGGGCTGGCGATACTCAACTCGGGTGCCAACACCTTCCTCCGTCGTGGGCAGCAGGTCACCAGCACTGCCATAGACCTCAGCGTTGCCACGGAGGGTTGCCAGTATGCCTGGTCGCCATTCCCGGACACTTGGGGCTCGGACCACCTGCCCATCCTGCTGTCTCCCTTCAGAGGTAGGGCTCCACGGGACCGCGAGTACCGCGTGGTGGACTGGCAGGTCTACCGGCGACTACTCCAGCAGGACATGGGCAGCGGGGACCTGCTGCAACTGGTGGCCCACAGTGCGAGGGCAGCAACGGTCACTGCCAAGGTTCAGCAGGGACAGCCCGTCCCAGACATCCGGCACCTGGCTCTGAGGGCGGCACGGCGACGTGCAGAGCGGCAGGCCTTGAACAAACGCCAACCGGAGCTCTGGACGGTCTTCCGGCGAATCGATGCCGTCTGCAGACGCCACGCACGCAGGCGCCGGAACCAGGGCTGGCAGGGCGTGTGCGCCTCAATCAACAGCTCGCGGGATGGGACGAAGGCCTGGCGCCTGCTGAAGTGCCTGCTGATGGCGCCCCGGGCCTTGAACCAGGGACTGTCCCTGGCTGTTCACCTGTCAACGACGGCTGCGAACCTGGCAGAACGGCTGGCTGACCAGTTTGCTGCCAGAGATAGAGCCCTACTGCCTGCTGCACCACCGCCTGCTGCCCTCCCTTGCCCTACCTCTTGTCACCATCCCAGATGGGTGTCCGCGCAGGTGCGGGAGCTGTGCGAACAGCCCATAGCGTTACATGAGCTGGTGGCAGCCCTCGAGAGGACCAAGCGACGAAGTGCTCCAGGGGCCGACGGCATCACCTTCCAAATGCTCCGCAACCTGGATGGAGGTGGCCGTCAACGACTCCTGGAATACTACAATGACGTCTGGTGCACCGGAGCCTTACCCGAGTCCTGGCAAACTGCGGTGGTGGCGCCAATCCTGAAGCCCCGGAGGAAGGCCACGGCTCTCTCCTCATACCGGCCAGTGTCTCTCACCTCTGCGCCCTGCAAGGTGATGGAGAGGGTGGCTCTGGAGAGACTAGAGTGGATTGCCGACCACCTTGGCTTCTTCCCGGAGCAGCAGACGGGCTTCAGGCGGCACCGGTGCACGGCAGATTCCATCTCGGACGTCGTCGCTACCCTCGAGGACGCCAGGAGCAGCGGGGACGTGGCCATGCTGCTGCTGCTGGACGTGGAGAGCGCCTTCGACGGCCTCCCACACGTGGCGGTCGAGGCGGCCCTGGACCGACTCGGCATCAGCGGTAGCCTCCGAGGCTTTGTGACCGCCTTCATGTCCGGGAGGACCTTCCGCGTCCGCGTTGGAGGGGCAACCAGCCAACCCAGGGTCATCACTGCTGGTGTCCCACAGGGTTCGGTACTGAGCCCTTTCCTCTTCAACATCGCACTGGCAGGACTTCCGGCGTCCCTCCCAACAGACACCAGGTTCCCGGCCCGCTGCTCTATCTACGCAGATGACGTGGCACTCTGGGTCCGGGGACCAAGGCGGTCCATCCCTGCCATCCGGAGATCACTGCAGGCGGTCCTCGATGCAGTGGTAGCCTACCTCGGAGGCATCGGGCTTAAGGTCTCTGCCACAAAGACCGAGGCCCTGCTGATTCACCCGCTGGCGGCAGCACGCACCCACGTGAGACGGCTGAGGATTGACAATCGCAGCCTGCCTTGGAGGTTGGTGGTGAAGTACCTGGGCCTCACCATTGACCACCGGCTCACCTGGATCCCGGCTGCCAAGGCTGCTGCCACCAAGGTGAGGCGCGTCCAGGGCGCCATCAGCAGGCTGCAGCTGCGTGGCCGCGGCTGCTCCACCAAGTGGGCCCTCCGGCTCAACCAGGCTGCGGCGTCCTCGGTCCTCCTGTACGCCTTCCCACTAGTGAGCCTGACACCGGCCAGGAGACGCCTGCTGGAGGGACTCCACAGGGGTGCACTGAGGGCCATCCTGGGGCTTCCCAAAAGCTCGCCGGTGGCAGCAACTCTCGCAGAGGCAGGAGAGTGGCCCCTGTCGTTACGTATGCTGCAACGAGCGCTGGGCCACATTGACCGCCTTCACCGCGCCACCGACGGCAGGGCCCTCCTGGAGCGTCTCCGCAGCCAGCCGGGATCACGGATGGGAGGCCTCTGCCTGCTGTACCACCAAATGGTCCCAGATCCACCAGTTCCGGTTGCCTTTCCACCGCCTCACCACCAGCCACCAGAGGTCCACCTCTGCCTGGAAGGGGCAACCAAGCGACGAACGCCTGCGGCCGCACTGCAACAGGCGGCCTTCTGCAAGCTCCAGGAACAACTGGAGGGACGGCTGCAGGTGTTCACGGACGGATCTGTGATGCCAGACGGGACCGCAGCGGCCGCATGCGTAGTCCCGTCCAGAACCAGCAGCCGGCAGTGCAGGCTGCCCTTCCCGGCGAGCTCCACGGCTGCGGAACTGGCTGGACTGCATCTCGCAGTAGACCTGCTGGCTGAGAACATCCCCCTTCAGCCGGCCGCTGTTCTATGCGACAGCAAGGCGGCCCTGCAGACCCTGGCCAACTCCCGCCGTGCCGGACTGACGGCCTGCCTCCTGAGAGCCAAGGTTCGCGCCCTCACCGACGCCGGGGTGTCCGTCTCCTTCCACTGGCTGCCCTCCCACGTGGGCATCGCTGGAAACGAGAAGGCGGACACCCTCGCCAAGGCTGCCCACCAGCCTGGTACTCCCTACTCCTGTGCCGTGGCGGCCAGGGACTATTCACAGGCCCGTCTCAAGAGGCTCCTCATCACACTCCACCCAGACCCAAGGGTGGCCGGCGGGCGAGGACCAAAGCCTCTCCCAGAGACGGGCCTCACCAGGAGAGAACGGGCCTCCCTCTTACGACTGCGGACTGGCTGCGTATGGACGGCGGCCCGCCGCCACGCCAAGGGCCTCTGTCCCTCCCCAGCCTGCAGCCGCTGCGGAGACCCAGAGACCCTCGAACACCTCCTCTGTGCCTGCCCTGGCTTAGCACGGGAACGCTTGAGGGCCTACGCGGCCTACAGGAGACCGGGTCTGCCCGTCTCCACCCTGAAACACCTGCTGTTCCCGTCTCGTCCACATCCAGCAGCACTCCGCAGCCTGGCGGAGTTTGTGGAGGAGTCGGGAATCGCCGCCTACCACTGATCCCAGGAGCCATGCTGCCCTTGCCCTTGCCGACGGCCTGCTGCTCGCACTGAAGCGGCCCGGAAATCCCTCTCTACACTCCACCACTATTTCTCCTATCCTCTTTCATCCCCCTTTACCCCACCCAAAGGCACTGCGCCGTGTCGCCTGTAGGCAGACAGAAATTAGGTGCCTCCTTCCTTTTCCACATGAACCACTACCACCACCATTCGCTTTCCGGGCGCGTTTCGAAGCAGAAGCAGAAACTTCGGAAGCCGTCATGTCTGGCCGTGGCAAAGGTGGCAAAGGGCTGGGGAAGGGTGGCGCCAAGCGTCATCGAAAGGTGTTGCGTGACAACATCCAGGGCATAACCAAGCCGGCCATCCGTCGTCTGGCGCGCCGTGGCGGTGTCAAGCGCATCTCTGGCCTCATCTACGAGGAAACTCGCGGCGTTCTCAAGGTGTTCCTCGAGAACGTGATCCGCGATGCCGTCACTTACACCGAGCACGCCAAAAGGAAGACCGTGACAGCCATGGACGTCGTGTACGCCCTCAAGCGTCAGGGCCGCACCCTGTACGGATTCGGAGGCTAAGAAGCCAGCGGCGTCGCCTGCAGCCAGCCAACGAGAACACAACAGCCCTCTTCAGGGCTACCCACTTGATGCTTCGGCAGTGTGATCCCAGCGGTTCGCCATACCCGTCCGTCCCTCTTTGCAATATCATTGCGTCATCGCTCAGGTGAGCAGCACCTCGTGTAGTAGTAGCTTGATCGCGCTGGGTACTTGTCACGTTCACCGCATTTCGTTCGCGTCGTCGTCTTTCTCCTGGGTCTGCATGCACGAATCAATCGCCGCATCTGCGAGTTCTTCCTCTCCTTCCTGCAAGCCAAGCTGCTAAAACGGGCCCGTCAAGCGAACGTCGCCTAGTTACCTTATCGCGCGAAGGAAGAAGCCGAGCGCAGCGTTCTACCCTGGTCACTGCATTCTTGGAGACACGACTATGCTCAGGAAGCACGAACTCGCTTTTTTCTTTGGAATGCCCACTACACGATCGCGTCACGTTGTGTCAAAATAAATAAAAACGCACTATGTTCTACCGTGGGGCACCCAGACGAAGAAGGGATGTGTACTTACAAATGAAAAAATTGATTGTGACAGGTTGGTCGTGTTTACCGCGCCCGCTGTGCACTCAGAAGTGCCCCATTCAATAACACATTGTGTACATTGTCACGCCTAATAATTTTTGTTTGTTTTTTTTTTTTCACACCTGGCGCTGCCGAGCTGCAAAATACAAAAAAAAAAGAAAGAAAAGTGGAAGGGGATGTTTAAACAGAATTTCTGCGCAAGTCAGAAGCAAGTACACAATAAGCGCTGCCCATGCAGCGTGCTGAGGGAAGCTGCACTTGATAGAAGTGGCACTCATGTACTGTACTGGTGCTGCGAACACTGCAGTTGTGAAAGCTTTACTTGGACGGACAGCTACGCAACAAGTGTTTCCATTTCGCCGGCAGAGGTGGTCACTCTAGGGAGGCTGGCTTCGCCGCCCACGCGAGAGGGGGGGGGGGGGGACTAGCCCATGATGTAAACGCGAGAGGTTCGAGCGCGGGAAATTCGAAAGCAAGGCGCGCTCGCGTGAGCCTGCCGTCAGATGGCGACACCAACCCACGAGCATTGCATTTTCAAGTGCACCCTTGGTTTCCCACCCACCTCCGCACAGGACGAGGCGTGTCGAATGTGTAACCAAGGCGCACGACAGTGGTTCTGCTCAGGCAAAGCCTACCTATAACAAAAATTGTTCTCCATGTGTGTACCTTCATTTTCTCGTGAAAATGTGAAAGAGGAGTGAATGGGGCTTTTTGAGGCGCGTGTTGATCTTCGTTTCTATTATGATTATTATTTTTCACCCTTTCATTGAGTCCATTTCCTGCTTTTTGTGCCACATATTTAGCACTTAGAGGTTGGGGGGGGGGGGGGATTGCTGATGTGTAAGATGGAAAAGAAGAGGAAAGTGAGCCCCGAAACTGTCTGCATCAGGATGCGACACCTCAGCGGTAGCTCACAAGGGATGGGGGGTGAGGGGGGATTAAAAGGGTGGGAATAAAAGTGTAGAGAAAGAGACATGAGGGAAGCCAGAGTGAGACGACATATCGAGGGAATAGGAGTAAAAATGAAACAAAACATTCGAACGCAAACACCCCGTACATCCAACCGCCATTGAGCGCACCTAGTAGTTTGGCAAGTATGTATGAGTGATTCTTAAGAGGGAAAGGAAGATAAAATTGAGTCCCGTTACTGTCTGCGATTGAGCAAGTAGGCGCGCTCAGTGGCAGTTGGATGTACGGGGTGTTTGTGTTAGAATGTTTTGTTGCGTTTTACTCCTTGTCGTTGCGCGGACGTGTATGCATATACCAACACTGCCGGTGGTCTCTCGTCGTCTTCGCCCATCTACGTAATGGTCGCAAATAAGCGACAACGCAAGGAGCAAGTTTTTTTGGCGTGGCAGTGCGCATTTGCCCTCGGTGATGCGAGGCGCTCTAGTGCGATGCGCGCTGTTGGCGTGAATGGTGGCGTCTCGCACTCCGTCGCGCCGCTTCGGGAAGCGACGAGCTACAGCGTCGATTGATGTGTTGCCTGGAAGGCGAAAGAAATGCGCAGCAGGCTGTATTGTACAGCGGTAGTGGTTTCGTTTCGGTGTACCTCTTTGCAGCCGCGAACTGCACGGTTGCCCGAAAATGAGCGCCAGCCAGCATCCTGGCGTACGCTTCCGCGCTCGCACGCGGACGGGTTCTCACGCTTCGGCCAATGGGAGGGAGAGAGATGGGTCGTGCGGCGAAGCCGCTTTTGCCGATCTCCGGCAGGAGCGCAGTTTCGCTCCGTCAGTCGAGGTGATCGGACGCACGCAGCATGGCCCGAACTAAACAAACCGCGCGCAAGAGTACTGGAGGCAAGGCTCCGCGTAAGCAGCTTGCTACCAAGGCTGCTCGCAAGAGTGCCCCTGCCACAGGCGGGGTGAAGAAACCTCACCGTTACAGGCCTGGAACCGTGGCCCTGCGTGAAATTCGCCGATACCAGAAGTCGACCGAACTGCTGATCCGCAAGCTTCCCTTTCAGCGCCTGGTGCGGGAAATCGCTCAGGACTTCAAGACGGACCTCCGTTTCCAGAGTTCTGCCGTGATGGCCCTACAGGAAGCTAGCGAGGCCTACCTCGTTGGTCTTTTCGAAGACACCAACCTGTGCGCCATCCACGCTAAGCGCGTCACCATCATGCCAAAGGACATCCAGCTGGCTCGGCGCATTCGCGGTGAGCGCGCCTAAGTTGGGCTGCTCCCTGCGCTTCGGTCGACAGGCAAGCAACAACAAACGGTCCTTCTCAGGACCACCAACGTGTCTGCTTTGGCTACGAGACCACTCCAGGCCACGTACTCCGGCCGCACCCTCTTTTGCTGTCATGTTTTGTACGTACGTGGCTGCCGTTGTCTAGCGCGCGGAAGAACGGAACGTCGGCGCGTCGTTATTACGAAGAAATGGCTCAGCTTTGACAAATTCAAGGTAAAAGTGTGTATCATTATGAGTAGACAGAGAAAAGGTAGGCTAGCTTCAGTCGGTGTGTGTGCAGCAGCCGTGCTGCGACCCTGTGGTGTGTCAATTTCATTTATGTGTTTACCTTTTTGCCCGCCGCTTGTAAGGTGTTTTTGAGGGCTTCTGTTTGCGTAACGCCATGGTGACTTGGGCTGCTGGACCCCGGCGCAACTTTTGGGTGCACTCGTAGGAGGTGATGAAGTTTTACCGAGAGACGAAATAAACAATTGTATCGGGCCAGTTGGTAAGGATCCATCTCGCTAGGAAGCGCAGCCACTATTACACAGACCTCACAACACAAGCGCTTAACTTCAACTGAACTTTCATTGCAAACGTCAGAGTTTATAAAGGGGGTGAACAGAGAAAAAGAATAGTAAAAGGTAGACAACAAAAAGCACACGTGCCAGTCCCGCACATTACTGTCTGTTATTCTCTATCACCCCATCCAAAAAACAGTTCTTTCCGCGTGAGCGCGATAGAGAGTGCACTAACACACTCGAAATCATCGCGTGTCATTTCCTTTCATTTCTTTTGAAGCTGAACAAGTTTTTGTGCCATATTCTGGACAATTTTTTTTTTTTTGCAATAAACGTTTAGTTGAAGTTAAGCGCTTGTGTTGTGTGTTCTGTGTAATAGTGGCTGCGCTGCCTAGCAAGATAGACGAAATAAATTGTGTTAGAAGCACCAAATGGAATGCGCTAACGGCGGGTTCTCTCTCTCTCTCTCTCTTTTTTTTTTTTACCTTACGTTTGTTTTTCTATTCAAAGGTATTAAATTTACTCTGTCCCTGTGCTGACCCGTTCAGGTGTCATCGTAAGGATAGACGGTTACGTGTGGAGCTTTTTTTTTTTTTTTTTTTAATGAGAAATGACAACGCTTACATGCTCTTTTCTGTCTTTTTCGGTGCCGAGCTGCGTGATTTGGTTGTCTCTTTGCAGCATTTGGCGTCGCGCACTTGTGGCTAACTGATGTCGCGAGGAAATATATATAAAGTATAGAAAAACAAACACGCTTGAGGGTACGAACAGAGCCATCGTGACTGCGAAGCGAAACACGGCCGCGTCACCTGTTTGGGTGGTCCTTAGAAGGACCGTTTGGGGAATGCGGCGAGCGCGCGGAAGGGGTGCTCGCTTACGCCTTCTTCTCCGTCTTCTTTGGAAGAAGCACGGCTTGAATGTTGGGCAACACACCGCCCTGCGCGATGGTGACGCCGGAAAGCAGTTTGTTCAGCTCCTCGTCGTTGCGGATGGCGAGCTGCAAGTGACGGGGGATGATCCGGGTCTTCTTGTTGTCACGAGCGGCGTTGCCCGCCAGCTCGAGCACCTCGGCGGCCAGGTACTCGAGTACGGCAGCCAGGTAGACCGGAGCGCCAGCTCCGACGCGCTCGGCGTAGTTTCCCTTGCGTAGGAGGCGGTGAATACGGCCCACGGGGAACTGAAGCCCCGCGCGGCTAGAACGGGTCTTGCTCTTGCCTTTCGCCTTGCCGCCCTTGCCACGTCCGGACATGGTGTTGCTTTTCGCTTGGTACGACGCCGGTTGCCGAAAACAAGAAAGCTGCTGCCTTCTGAGATGAGAGCCGTGCTCGAATGGTTTCCGTTGCCACCATCGCGCGCCGCCGCTCGCGGGGAACGGATGAGAGTGTGAGAGAGAGAAGCCGTGCGAACCAATGGGGCGCGCGCGTTGTGCTGATCTCGTCAACACCCCTCGCTCATATTTAAGCGCGGCGAGACGGGGGGACACGAGAGCCGATGAGATTTCAAGCAAGGAGGACGTGTTTTTTTGTACTCCCGTCCTCACCCCGAACTTCGCTCCGCGCTCCTCGCGCGCAGCCCTTTTAAGGGCTACTTATGGCACCTCGGCGAGGCACCAGGAAAAGAACTACGCAGCAGGATGCCGTTCCGGCAGCCTCGGCATCGTCCTCGATGCCAACTCAGCAGCAGCAGCAGGCCCCAGCCAAGCCAGCCAGCTCTAAAATACCCCTGCCGCAGAAAGCCAGCAACCGTCAAACTGCTGCTGTCTCCGCGGCTTCGAGCAAAGGGAAGGCGAATACCGAACCTAGCTCGTCTCCTGCCACGGCCGTGGCTATCTGCAAGGGATACCCCCCTAGCAGCAACACTTCCTCATCTCTTTCAACCACTCCGGCCGCCGAGCAAACGGCGTCTGGCTCCAGCGAGCGCGGCGTGCCCCCATGCACGCTCCTGCGTTCCGACGGTCCTCAACTTGTTGACGACCTTCCTCCGATTGGATGTGCGGCCACCATCATCTTTCGGCCTGTCGGGAAGAAGGCTAACTTCCTGGCTGCTTCGAGGGATGCAATCGCCGCCTTCCTTTCGGGATTTCCAGCCACCAAGCGAGTGCGGGTGAATTTCCGGCGCAACCTTGTTGCTGTGGACAGCCATCCCAACTCCAATCCGACTGCCCTACTCCAGGTCGGAACGATTTGTACAACGAAAGTCCGAGCCAAACTACTCGACCTCAACACCTGCGTTGGCATGGTTTTCGGAGTGGACCCCACGATCCCCTTCGAGGACCTCGCCGACAACCTTGCCTCACCCGTGCCCATCGTGTCCGGTGTACGCAGAGGCAACTGCCTCAACCTGACTTTCGCTGGGACTACTGTTCCACCGGATATCCTGCTCTACAAGCAAAGGCGCCCAGTTCGACCCCGACAGCCCCGGCCTCTGCAATGCTCCCGTTGCGGCCGCTTCGGGCACGCAACTGCCACCTGCTATCGGGACGAACGGTGCCTGCGCTGCGGCCTCAAGCACGCCCCAGAGTCGTGTGCAGCACACCCCCGTTGCTTAAACTGCGGCGGGAAACACCCTGCAACCGAGCCCCGCTGTCCAGCCTGGCAAGTTCATCGCAAGGCTGCGGTAATCATGGCCTCAACTGACGGCACGGTGACTCGCCGCCAAGCCCTGCAGCACGCCAGGACCCCTGGCAGCAACCCCTCCATCATCAAGGGTCGCTCCTTCCGGGATGCGCTCGTCGGTACCTCCGACACCACGTCGGATACCGCCCCTTGTCCTGCAACGAGTGCGCCCGTCGTCCCCACAACAACGACGACTGCCCCGCTCTCGGCCACAACTCAGCCGGCCCCAACTGTCGTCCAAAAGCGCTCGACAGTGACGCAGACACCGCGCGCTTTTTTGCAACCGCCGGTTCCCGTCACCGTCAACACAAGCGCAACGATGGAGCCTGCTGCTGCAACCTCGCAGCAACCTGAGGACCAAAAAAGGAACGACCACCTGATTGCCCTCGCTAAGGCACTTGGAAGGGCGCTCAGGGCCCTACCACTTGGATATGACCGAAATGTGGCTTCTTGGGCCCTCTTCACCTTTGAGGCTTGTGCCCAACAGTTCGGAATTAACCTGCAGGACACACCCGGGTATCAAGAATCCGGGGCCGCCTCGGGTCCGTTATAAATCGTGCACATCACTGTGCCACTGGCCTTCTTGGTGGTAAGTCCCAGACGGTTGCGTCTGGCATACTTTTTTTGCGCGTAGGCTTACTCTTCCTTTTTTTTTTTTTTTCCCCTACTGCTACATCGCGCTGCTCATCACACCTTTTTTCCTTTTTTTTTTTTTTTTTCCTGCTCCGATCTCCACGTGTACGTGTTTACATGGGCTGCTCGGAGCTGCCTGACTACCCTTTTTTTTTTTCTCCTCTTCTTGTTTTTTTTCTCTTTCCTCTTCTGTCCTTTTTTTTTTTTTTCACCTGTGGCAGCAGACACTCTATCCCCTTCACTATCAGTTCGGGAGCGCCCTGCCTTCTTTCCATTTGTCTAGTAGTTCATTTTATTTATTTATTTTTTTTTTCTATTCCTTACTTTTGACGGGCGCATCTCCTCACCCCCGGCTTCTCCGCGGGCCTTTCTTTACCTCGCGCTTTCGCGTTTGTTTTCGTGCACGCGTGCGCGGGACCACTGATCGAATGCTTTTTACCACTTCATTCTTACCTCTTCTCTTCTGTCTCTTTCATTCCCATTCCCCCTTCCCTGCGCTTTCCTGTGGAGGTGCCCTCATCACGAGAGGCAGTAACGGGACAGCGCTTTTCTCTTCCTTTTCCTCTTTCAAAGCCAATCAGACGGGGGGACACGCGCATTCGACTCTGGTCTCGCGTGCGTGTTGTGTGAAATCATGCCTCCCCAACCGTCTGGCAAAGCCGTCAAGAAGGCCGGCAAGGCGCAGAAGAATGTGCGCGCCACGGACAAGAAGAAGAAGAAGCGCCGCAGGAAGGAGAGCTTCTCCATCTACATCTATAAGGTGCTGAAGCAGGTGCACCCCGACACTGGTGTCTCCAGCAAGGCCATGTCCATCATGAACAGCTTCGTGAACGACATCTTCGAGCGTATCGCCGCCGTGTCGTCACGCCTTGCTCACTACAACAAGCGCTCGACCATCACGAGCCGGGAGATCCAGACCGCGGTGCGCCTGCTGCTGCCCGGAGAGCTGGCCAAGCACGCGGTGTCCGAGGGTACAAAAGCCGTCACCAAGTACACCAGCTCCAAGTAGGCGTGCGTCGTGGGCCACAGCGAGCAACGACAAATCAACGGCTCTTCTCAGAGCCACCCAAATTGTCTGCGTCGGCATAGGGGTTGTGCTGAGAGATTCGGCTCCGAATCCATCCTCTTCTCTCTGTTGAACACCGCTAGCAGGAGCGTTGGTGTGCCGCGCTCGACGTGTGTGCTCGGGGAGGTTGAACAGGTAAATTAGAGAAGACCGAGTGCGCGGAGAAAAGTGCCACAAGTACGGTAATGGAGGGAAAACAAAACCAGGAGCGTGGTAATTAAAAAAAAAAAAAAAAACAGGGGGAAGGTGGCCGCTTCTCTCAAAAAAAGGTAACATGAACTCGAGTGTGTTCAGCTCTTGGGAAATGATAGAATAGGAAACTCGCGTCAGCGCTTGCCCGAGCAACTCCGACATGTCGGGCCAAATATGAAGGGGTATACACGGTATGCAGTGCATGCGGAGAGAAGGAAACTGCCGAACACTTGATAATGCTATGTAAAGGGCTTCACCTTATAGTTTAGAATGATGGCGCAGAGTTTTTCAAAAGCACCGGGGTTTAGAGACGGGGGAGGGCAAAATAGACTTTAGGCGGGTAGAATTAACTAGAAGGTGGTTATCTTATTGGTGGCTAAAGTCAAGGCAAGAGTGAAAACTAAACCATTCACTGCAAAGCACCGCGGTCCTATACTTCACTATTTAAAGAGAGAAAAAAAACAAGATAAATGTAGCTGTTTGTTAGGTCAGCATTATGGCTAGGTGGTGATAGCTGCCGCCCGATGTGAAGGGTACAGCCACATTCATCAGACAGCGCAGAGTTCCTTCTCTGCCACGCCATTCATTTGTTTACGAAATTGGGGCATTTATTTCTTGAGAGCGCAGGGCAGGCCCGTTTCGAGACTGTAGGAGGAGTGAATGTAGCTTAAAGTGCGTGGCGCGGTGAAAAATGTGCGGAAGCATTGATGCAAGAAAAGATAGGGGAGAAATATATAGACGCATGTGACAATAGCTGTAGAAGCAGAAAAGCGTGGCGGCGGACTGCATGCTAATTATTGTCCGAAAGCAAAGTATCGACAGCCCGAGTGAAGGAAAAAACAAAACTGTGCGTACGCATGACAGGGGTACCACGCAGGTGATTTATATAGTGCACAAAGAAGTACGAAATCCAGTAAAGAAAGGCGGTCGACACGAGGTATGGGCATTTCCCGTTTTCGCACCGAGTGCTCCGTTTGCGCGTCGCCGAAAGAAACATAGCCAGGCCGGCCAGCAAACGACACTGCTCGGCTTGACGTTTACATAATCACACGGTGTAGCGGAACACTGTGTTCTCTTCGAAAGAACAAATGCGCCTGTGCTAGGCACAAATGAGTGGTACGTTCCATTCGGAATGTGGTGGGAAACTTACCTTAAATGAATGAGCGGACGCACCGTTTATTTCCGCTTTGTTTTAGATTACTGACTATGTTCGGCGGGTCGACAGTGCATTTGTATGAAGCTTTCAAGCGCGATCATTTTGTAATTTCGCATCGTGCGTCCCTGCCACAAGTTCGGGGAAGGAATACTTTCAATATGGGAACCCTCATGATTGTGAAAGATGAAACTGCGACTACTTAAACACACTTGCACCACAGAAATGGCACGCGCAGTTTGGTATTGGGGCACGTGAGAAGGGAATACAATAGATGGGCATTGGCGCGCATCTTTTTTTCTTATTGATATGATATGTAAGGAGATGTCGGCGCACCATTATGGCGCCGGCTACTCCTTGGCCGTTGAGTTAAACTTGAACACGTATCTTGAAGCAAAACGTACAAAGCAGTGCATGGAAAGTAGAAAACTCGGGCAGAGATATGCAAAGACACACTTACACTTATACGCACATATCAGAACACAATGGTAAGTAAATGTTCGAAAGTCAATGAATGAAGTCTCTGATATAATGTCCCTCGATAATATTCGGTCCACCAGCACAAAACAGTAGAGCACACGTCTGGTCCGTATAAAGATGCATTCGCTCGTGTGTACATAATTGTCGACACGTCATTCATTTCACAACACACACATGATGAGAGTCACGTGATACTGTACATAATAAGTACATTTGTTACAAATGAAAGTTCGTTATTTCTTAATACTTATCAGCAATCCCGCTGTCTTGTAAAGAACGTGTTGATGCTTTTAAAGCGTGCGACTGTAAAACTCGAGTAGGCCACGGACCCAGAAGTTTCTTCATGTTAAACGGTCTGCGGTCTAATGCCAACTGTTCGGACTTAAGACGGCGTCTCGTGATGTGGACAGTCTACGAGAAGGTGACATACGTCTTCATCTATCAATCCGCATTCGCATTCGGGACTTTCAGCTCTGCCGTGTCTGTGCAAAGAAAAAAAAAAAACAAATGTTTTTGTGTATGCCGTGCCTAGCCTCAATCGGTCAATTAGAGTTTCCGATATTCTATCTAATGCCAGCGTAATTTTTAATTCAATAAATGGATCGATGTGGTATAAATCGCACCTCTTTGTACTTTGGTCAAACCAAGCAGTTTTGCTCATTCTGAAAGTTGTATTCTTTATAATACTACGCAATTCACTTTTTTCGAAATATTGGTTGCCACGATGTGTAGACCTACTTTGTGTGCTCTGGACGGCTCTGGAAGGCCAACTGCAAATCTTCTTTGCACAGCTGATGCCGTCCGGATAGTCGTTGATAGATTACTTAACAGGTTGTCAGCCTCCGAAGGTATTATGTAAGCGAAAGTACGCATGCGTAAAACATGCAGCGAACGAACACTCTTCCAACGCTGTAAAGAAGAAAGAATGCATAAAGGGTGGTGCATTTTACGCTCCAATCTCGTCCTATGTAAGGCGCTTTAGAGTTAGGGCTGTTTTGCCTGTAATTGCGTGACCCTTGCAGGGTTCCTCACAGTGCAACCGTGCACTTGAAACGGGCAGGTGTTGAACCACCCCGCAAGGAGATGGGGAAACTTCGCTGCGACCGGACCGCTTGACAGTCCGTGTTTACGGGAGGAGAGGCGCGCCCGAGAGGAGGTGCGCTCTCACTCTCTGCCGTCCCCGTGAATGCTGAAATGAGCGCGGTCGCGTTGCGTGGCTTCGGTGAAACTGCCGTATCGCGATATGTAGTGGAGCTGCCACAGTAAAATTTGAGACACGCGTAGCCAGCCAAAGGTGCTGTTACTTTGCCGAATTTCACGTGCCGGCGTCCACAACAACGCGAGCACGCTTTGTTTAGAAATTTCCGGCCATGAGGCCGTGCCCGGACCGCGTGTGTTAGTCCCTTGGTTTGGCGACAAGGATGGCGTCAAAGTGACGCCGTGAAACGGGTTTCGTGCGTGCAAATGAGGCATTGATGTGATTAGAGAGAAAGCGAGAACATAGAAAAGAAAAAAAAAAAGAGGGGGGGGGGGGCACACGCCGGGGACGAGTAGTCGCAAAGTGTTAAGTGTGCAGTTTATTTACGTGCGGCACACAGGTGAGCTGTTGCAGCTGTGAGTTTTGACAAATATTGCGTGTGTCATGTTCAGTGGACACGATGAAACGTTTTTTAGCGAACGCGTTGTATCCGCTGGGCTTGTACGTACGCGTAGATGAATTGTCGCTTACTCGGTTTGATGTCTCCTTGCCGCTGGGGCAGCTGATACGACTGATACGCCATTTTGCAGCAGTGAAGGGTGCGTGAATGAATGGGCAAGAAACTTAGCAACAGTAACGAGAAAAGAATTAAAAACAAACAAACAAACGAAAGCATGTTTGCCGTGTATATTCAATCTTGTAGTGCAGAAAAATAGTCAGTGCAGCAACCTGCGCGGCCAACGCGCTCCTCGCGAAGAAAAGAGGGAGAGAGAGACGAGCTGGCCGCCGACCAACCGGCGTGCGCCGTTCGCCTTCCTCCTCAGTCTCGCGGGCCGGCGCCGACACCGCGACTCGATCGTGTCGAGCATTCGCTTTCCGGGCGCGTTTCGAAGCAGAAGCAGAAACTTCGGAAGCCGTCATGTCTGGCCGTGGCAAAGGTGGCAAAGGGCTGGGGAAGGGTGGCGCCAAGCGTCATCGAAAGGTGTTGCGTGACAACATCCAGGGCATAACCAAGCCGGCCATCCGTCGTCTGGCGCGCCGTGGCGGTGTCAAGCGCATCTCTGGCCTCATCTACGAGGAAACTCGCGGCGTTCTCAAGGTGTTCCTCGAGAACGTGATCCGCGATGCCGTCACTTACACCGAGCACGCCAAAAGGAAGACCGTGACAGCCATGGACGTCGTGTACGCCCTCAAGCGTCAGGGCCGCACCCTGTACGGATTCGGAGGCTAAGAAGCCAGCGGCGTCGCCTGCAGCCAGCCAACGAGAACACAACAGCCCTCTTCAGGGCTACCCACTTGATGCTTCGGCAGTGTGATCCCAGCGGTTCGCCATACCCGTCCGTCCCTCTTTGCAATATCATTGCGTCATCGCTCAGGTGAGCAGCACCTCGTGTAGTAGTAGCTTGATCGCGCTGGGTACTTGTCACGTTCACCGCATTTCGTTCGCGTCGTCGTCTTTCTCCTGGGTCTGCATGCACGAATCAATCGCCGCATCTGCGAGTTCTTCCTCTCCTTCCTGCAAGCCAAGCTGCTAAAACGGGCCCGTCAAGCGAACGTCGCCTAGTTACCTTATCGCGCGAAGGAAGAAGCCGAGCGCAGCGTTCTACCCTGGTCACTGCATTCTTGGAGACACGACTATGCTCAGGAAGCACGAACTCGCTTTTTTCTTTGGAATGCCCACTACACGATCGCGTCACGTTGTGTCAAAATAAATAAAAACGCACTATGTTCTACCGTGGGGCACCCAGACGAAGAAGGGATGTGTACTTACAAATGAAAAAATTGATTGTGACAGGTTGGTCGTGTTTACCGCGCCCGCTGTGCACTCAGAAGTGCCCCATTTAATAACACATTGTGTACATTGTCACGCCTAATAATTTTTGTTTGTTTTTTTTTTTTCACACCTGGCGCTGCCGAGCTGCAAAATACAAAAAAAAAGAAAGAAAAGTGGAAGGGGATGTTTAAACAGAATTTCTGCGCAAGTCAGAAGCAAGTACACAATAAGCGCTGCCCATGCAGCGTGCTGAGGGAAGCTGCACTTGATAGAAGTGGCACTCATGTACTGTACTGGTGCTGCGAACACTGCAGTTGTGAAAGCTTTACTTGGACGGACAGCTACGCAACAAGTGTTTCCATTTCGCCGGCAGAGGTGGTCACTCTAGGGAGGCTGGCTTCGCCGCCCACGCGAGAGGGGGGGGGGGGGGGGGGACTAGCCCATGATGTAAACGCGAGAGGTTCGAGCGCGGGAAATTCGAAAGCAAGGCGCGCTCGCGTGAGCCTGCCGTGAGATGGCGACACCAACCCACGAGCATTGCATTTTCAAGTGCACCCTTGGTTTCCCACCCACCTCCGCACAGGACGAGGCGTGTCGAATGTGTAACCAAGGCGCACGACAGTGGTTCTGCTCAGGCAAAGCCTACCTATAACAAAAATTGTTCTCCATGTGTGTACCTTCATTTTCTCGTGAAAATGTGAAAGAGGAGTGAATGGGGCTTTTTGAGGCGCGTGTTGATCTTCGTTTCTATTATGATTATTATTTTTCACCCTTTCATTGAGTCCATTTCCTGCTTTTTGTGCCACATATTTAGCACTTAGAGGTTGGGGGGGGGGGGGGGGGATTGCTGATGTGTAAGATGGAAAAGAAGAGGAAAGTGAGCCCCGAAACTGTCTGCATCAGGATGCGACACCTCAGCGGTAGCTCACAAGGGATGGGGGGTGAGGGGGGATTAAAAGGGTGGGAATAAAAGTGTAGAGAAAGAGACATGAGGGAAGCCAGAGTGAGACGACATATCGAGGGAATAGGAGTAAAAATGAAACAAAACATTCGAACGCAAACACCCCGTACATCCAACCGCCATTGAGCGCACCTAGTAGTTTGGCAAGTATGTATGAGTGATTCTTAAGAGGGAAAGGAAGATAAAATTGAGTCCCGTTACTGTCTGCGATTGAGCAAGTAGGCGCGCTCAGTGGCAGTTGGATGTACGGGGTGTTTGTGTTAGAATGTTTTGTTGCGTTTTACTCCTTGTCGTTGCGCGGACGTGTATGCATATACCAACACTGCCGGTGGTCTCTCGTCGTCTTCGCCCATCTACGTAATGGTCGCAAATAAGCGACAACGCAAGGAGCAAGTTTTTTTGGCGTGGCAGTGCGCATTTGCCCTCGGTGATGCGAGGCGCTCTAGTGCGATGCGCGCTGTTGGCGTGAATGGTGGCGTCTCGCACTCCGTCGCGCCGCTTCGGGAAGCGACGAGCTACAGCGTCGATTGATGTGTTGCCTGGAAGGCGAAAGAAATGCGCAGCAGGCTGTATTGTACAGCGGTAGTGGTTTCGTTTCGGTGTACCTCTTTGCAGCCGCGAACTGCACGGTTGCCCGAAAATGAGCGCCAGCCAGCATCCTGGCGTACGCTTCCGCGCTCGCACGCGGACGGGTTCTCACGCTTCGGCCAATGGGAGGGAGAGAGATGGGTCGTGCGGCGAAGCCGCTTTTGCCGATCTCCGGCAGGAGCGCAGTTTCGCTCCGTCAGTCGAGGTGATCGGACGCACGCAGCATGGCCCGAACTAAACAAACCGCGCGCAAGAGTACTGGAGGCAAGGCTCCGCGTAAGCAGCTTGCTACCAAGGCTGCTCGCAAGAGTGCCCCTGCCACAGGCGGGGTGAAGAAACCTCACCGTTACAGGCCTGGAACCGTGGCCCTGCGTGAAATTCGCCGATACCAGAAGTCGACCGAACTGCTGATCCGCAAGCTTCCCTTTCAGCGCCTGGTGCGGGAAATCGCTCAGGACTTCAAGACGGACCTCCGTTTCCAGAGTTCTGCCGTGATGGCCCTACAGGAAGCTAGCGAGGCCTACCTCGTTGGTCTTTTCGAAGACACCAACCTGTGCGCCATCCACGCTAAGCGCGTCACCATCATGCCAAAGGACATCCAGCTGGCTCGGCGCATTCGCGGTGAGCGCGCCTAAGTTGGGCTGCTCCCTGCGCTTCGGTCGACAGGCAAGCAACAACAAACGGTCCTTCTCAGGACCACCAACGTGTCTGCTTTGGCTACGAGACCACTCCAGGCCACGTACTCCGGCCGCACCCTCTTTTGCTGTCATGTTTTGTACGTACGTGGCTGCCGTTGTCTAGCGCGCGGAAGAACGGAACGTCGGCGCGTCGTTATTACGAAGAAATGGCTCAGCTTTGACAAATTCAAGGTAAAAGTGTGTATCATTATGAGTAGACAGAGAAAAGGTAGGCTAGCTTCAGTCGGTGTGTGTGCAGCAGCCGTGCTGCGACCCTGTGGTGTGTCAATTTCATTTATGTGTTTACCTTTTTGCCCGCCGCTTGTAAGGTGTTTTTGAGGGCTTCTGTTTGCGTAACGCCATGGTGACTTGGGCTGCTGGACCCCGGCGCAACTTTTGGGTGCACTCGTAGGAGGTGATGAAGTTTTACCGAGAGACGAAATAAACAATTGTATCGGGCCAGTTGGTAAGGATCCATCTCGCTAGGAAGCGCAGCCACTATTACACAGACCTCACAACACAAGCGCTTAACTTCAACTGAACTTTCATTGCAAACGTCAGAGTTTATAAAGGGGGTGAACAGAGAAAAAGAATAGTAAAAGGTAGACAACAAAAAGCACACGTGCCAGTCCCGCACATTACTGTCTGTTATTCTCTATCACCCCATCCAAAAAACAGTTCTTTCCGCGTGAGCGCGATAGAGAGTGCACTAACACACTCGAAATCATCGCGTGTCATTTCCTTTCATTTCTTTTGAAGCTGAACAAGTTTTTGTGCCATATTCTGGACAATTTTTTTTTTTTTTTGCAATAAACGTTTAGTTGAAGTTAAGCGCTTGTGTTGTGTGTTCTGTGTAATAGTGGCTGCGCTGCCTAGCAAGATAGACGAAATAAATTGTGTTAGAAGCACCAAATGGAATGCGCTAACGGCGGGTTCTCTCTCTCTCTCTGTCTTTTTTTTTTTACCTTACGTTTGTTTTTCTATTCAAAGGTATTAAATTTACTCTGTCCCTGTGCTGACCCGTTCAGGTGTCATCGTAAGGATAGACGGTTACGTGTGGAGCTTTTTTTTTTTTTTTTTAATGAGAAATGACAACGCTTACATGCTCTTTTCTGTCTTTTTCGGTGCCGAGCTGCGTGATTTGGTTGTCTCTTTGCAGCATTTGGCGTCGCGCACTTGTGGCTAACTGATGTCGCGAGGAAATATATATAAAGTATAGAAAAACAAACACGCTTGAGGGTACGAACAGAGCCATCGTGACTGCGAAGCGAAACACGGCCGCGTCACCTGTTTGGGTGGTCCTTAGAAGGACCGTTTGGGGAATGCGGCGAGCGCGCGGAAGGGGTGCTCGCTTACGCCTTCTTCTCCGTCTTCTTTGGAAGAAGCACGGCTTGAATGTTGGGCAACACACCGCCCTGCGCGATGGTGACGCCGGAAAGCAGTTTGTTCAGCTCCTCGTCGTTGCGGATGGCGAGCTGCAAGTGACGGGGGATGATCCGGGTCTTCTTGTTGTCACGAGCGGCGTTGCCCGCCAGCTCGAGCACCTCGGCGGCCAGGTACTCGAGTACGGCAGCCAGGTAGACCGGAGCGCCAGCTCCGACGCGCTCGGCGTAGTTTCCCTTGCGTAGGAGGCGGTGAATACGGCCCACGGGGAACTGAAGCCCCGCGCGGCTAGAACGGGTCTTGCTCTTGCCTTTCGCCTTGCCGCCCTTGCCACGTCCGGACATGGTGTTGCTTTTCGCTTGGTACGACGCCGGTTGCCGAAAACAAGAGAGCCGTTGTCAGATAGGAAGGAGACGCGGCGCCGAAACGCTTTGTCCCAGAGTCACACTTAACTCATCAACCCATCATCATCCTACGTCTGTCCCGGCTCTCCCTCCCCCCAGGGCTGTGTGGGGGGAAGATTTGTTTCGGGCAGACGGCCATGCCCTGGCAAGGGGGCCACCGTTCGGCGCCAGGCGCCCAACAGACGCGGCCTGCCTCCCGGCATACAAGCCAGGGAGGCCCGACAAAGGGACTACCCTCCGGCGGAGCAACTTCAGTCGCAACGCGCAAGAAAGCTGCTGCCTTCTGAGATGAGAGCCGTGCTCGAATGGTTTGGTGGTGGTAGTGGTTACAATGAAGAGGAAAAAGGCACCTAATTTCTGTCTGCCTTCAGGCGACACGGCGCAGTGCCTTATAGGGGTGGGGTTAAGGAGGGATAAAAAGGATAGAAGGAAAGTAGAAGCAGAAGAAGACAGCCAACGAGAGGAAAAAGAAGGAGATAGGAAAGTGGGGATCCGGTCGAAGCAGTCCAAGGGCGGGGTGCCACAATGCGAGAGCTACACGGCATCAGGAGACCGCGGAGGGCGAACCAGTCGGCGGGAGCTACGCTGAAGTCGGAGATCGCGAGGGCACAACCGTCCAGCTTGAAATCCTGCGAGCGAATCCTCGAATGGTTTCCGTTGCCACCATCGCGCGCCGCCGCTCGCGGGGAACGGATGAGAGTGTGAGAGAGAGAAGCCGTGCGAACCAATGGGGCGCGCGCGTTGTGCTGATCTCGTCAACACCCCTCGCTCATATTTAAGCGCGGCGAGACGGGGGGACACGCGCATTCGACTCTGGTCTCGCGTGCGTGTTGTGTGAAATCATGCCTCCCCAACCGTCTGGCAAAGCCGTCAAGAAGGCCGGCAAGGCGCAGAAGAATGTGCGCGCCACGGACAAGAAGAAGAAGAAGCGCCGCAGGAAGGAGAGCTTCTCCATCTACATCTATAAGGTGCTGAAGCAGGTGCACCCCGACACTGGTGTCTCCAGCAAGGCCATGTCCATCATGAACAGCTTCGTGAACGACATCTTCGAGCGTATCGCCGCCGAGTCGTCACGCCTTGCTCACTACAACAAGCGCTCGACCATCACGAGCCGGGAGATCCAGACCGCGGTGCGCCTGCTGCTGCCCGGAGAGCTGGCCAAGCACGCGGTGTCCGAGGGTACAAAAGCCGTCACCAAGTACACCAGCTCCAAGTAGGCGTGCGTCGTGGGCCACAGCGAGCAACGACAAATCAACGGCTCTTCTCAGAGCCACCCAAATTGTCTGCGTCGGCATAGGGGTTGTGCTGAGAGATTCGGCTCCGAATCCATCCTCTTCTCTCTGTTGAACACCGCTAGCAGGAGCGTTGGTGTGCCGCGCTCGACGTGTGTGCTCGGGGAGGTTGAACAGGTAAATTAGAGAAGACCGAGTGCGCGGAGAAAAGTGCCACAAGTACGGTAATGGAGGGAAAACAAAACCAGGAGCGTGGTAATTAAAAAAAAAAAAAACAGGGGGAAGGTGGCCGCTTCTCTCAAAAAAAGGTAACATGAACTCGAGTGTGTTCAGCTCTTGGGAAATGATAGAATAGGAAACTCGCGTCAGCGCTTGCCCGAGCAACTCCGACATGTCGGGCCAAATATGAAGGGGTATACACGGTATGCAGTGCATGCGGAGAGAAGGAAACTGCCGAACACTTGATAATGCTATGTAAAGGGCTTCACCTTATAGTTTAGAATGATGGCGCAGAGTTTTTCAAAAGCACCGGGGTTTAGAGACGGGGGAGGGCAAAATAGACTTTAGGCGGGTAGAATTAACTAGAAGGTGGTTATCTTATTGGTGGCTAAAGTCAAGGCAAGAGTGAAAACTAAACCATTCACTGCAAAGCACCGCGGTCCTATACTTCACTATTTAAAGAGAGAAAAAAAACAAGATAAATGTAGCTGTTTGTTAGGTCAGCATTATGGCTAGGTGGTGATAGCTGCCGCCCGATGTGAAGGGTACAGCCACATTCATCAGACAGCGCAGAGTTCCTTCTCTGCCACGCCATTCATTTGTTTACGAAATTGGGGCATTTATTTCTTGAGAGCGCAGGGCAGGCCCGTTTCGAGACTGTAGGAGGAGTGAATGTAGCTTAAAGTGCGTGGCGCGGTGAAAAATGTGCGGAAGCATTGATGCAAGAAAAGATAGGGGAGAAATATATAGACGCATGTGACAATAGCTGTAGAAGCAGAAAAGCGTGGCGGCGGACTGCATGCTAATTATTGTCCGAAAGCAAAGTATCGACAGCCCGAGTGAAGGAAAAAACAAAACTGTGCGTACGCATGACAGGGGTACCACGCAGGTGATTTATATAGTGCACAAAGAAGTACGAAATCCAGTAAAGAAAGGCGGTCGACACGAGGTATGGGCATTTCCCGTTTTCGCACCGAGTGCTCCGTTTGCGCGTCGCCGAAAGAAACATAGCCAGGCCGGCCAGCAAACGACACTGCTCGGCTTGACGTTTACATAATCACACGGTGTAGCGGAACACTGTGTTCTCTTCGAAAGAACAAATGCGCCTGTGCTAGGCACAAATGAGTGGTACGTTCCATTCGGAATGTGGTGGGAAACTTACCTTAAATGAATGAGCGGACGCACCGTTTATTTCCGCTTTGTTTTAGATTACTGACTATGTTCGGCGGGTCGACAGTGCATTTGTATGAAGCTTTCAAGCGCGATCATTTTGTAATTTCGCATCGTGCGTCCCTGCCACAAGTTCGGGGAAGGAATACTTTCAATATGGGAACCCTCATGATTGTGAAAGATGAAACTGCGACTACTTAAACACACTTGCACCACAGAAATGGCACGCGCAGTTTGGTATTGGGGCACGTGAGAAGGGAATACAATAGATGGGCATTGGCGCGCATCTTTTTTTCTTATTGATATGATATGTAAGGAGATGTCGGCGCACCATTATGGCGCCGGCTACTCCTTGGCCGTTGAGTTAAACTTGAACACGTATCTTGAAGCAAAACGTACAAAGCAGTGCATGGAAAGTAGAAAACTCGGGCAGAGATATGCAAAGACACACTTACACTTATACGCACATATCAGAACACAATGGTAAGTAAATGTTCGAAAGTCAATGAATGAAGTCTCTGATATAATGTCCCTCGATAATATTCGGTCCACCAGCACAAAACAGTAGAGCACACGTCTGGTCCGTATAAAGATGCATTCGCTCGTGTGTACATAATTGTCGACACGTCATTCATTTCACAACACACACATGATGAGAGTCACGTGATACTGTACATAATAAGTACATTTGTTACAAATGAAAGTTCGTTATTTCTTAATACTTATCAGCAATCCCGCTGTCTTGTAAAGAACGTGTTGATGCTTTTAAAGCGTGCGACTGTAAAACTCGAGTAGGCCACGGACCCAGAAGTTTCTTCATGTTAAACGGTCTGCGGTCTAATGCCAACTGTTCGGACTTAAGACGGCGTCTCGTGATGTGGACAGCCTACGAGAAGGTGACATACGTCTTCATCTATCAATCCGCATTCGCATTCGGGACTTTCAGCTCTGCCGTGTCTGTGCAAAGAAAAAAAAAAAACAAATGTTTTTGTGTATGCCGTGCCTAGCCTCAATCGGTCAATTAGAGTTTCCGATATTCTATCTAATGCCAGCGTAATTTTTAATTCAATAAATGGATCGATGTGGTATAAATCGCACCTCTTTGTACTTTGGTCAAACCAAGCAGTTTTGCTCATTCTGAAAGTTGTATTCTTTATAATACTACGCAATTCACTTTTTTCGAAATATTGGTTGCCACGATGTGTAGACCTACTTTGTGTGCTCTGGACGGCTCTGGAAGGCCAACTGCAAATCTTCTTTGCACAGCTGATGCCGTCCGGATAGTCGTTGATAGATTACTTAACAGGTTGTCAGCCTTCGAAGGTATTATGTAAGCGAAAGTACGCATGCGTAAAACATGCAGCGAACGAACACTCTTCCAACGCTGTAAAGAAGAAAGAATGCATAAAGGGTGGTGCATTTTACGCTCCAATCTCGTCCTATGTAAGGCGCTTTAGAGTTAGGGCTGTTTTGCCTGTAATTGCGTGACCCTTGCAGGGTTCCTCACAGTGCAACCGTGCACTTGAAACGGGCAGGTGTTGAACCACCCCGCAAGGAGATGGGGAAACTTCGCTGCGACCGGACCGCTTGACAGTCCGTGTTTACGGGAGGAGAGGCGCGCCCGAGAGGAGGTGCGCTCTCACTCTCTGCCGTCCCCGTGAATGCTGAAATGAGCGCGGTCGCGTTGCGTGGCTTCGGTGAAACTGCCGTATCGCGATATGTAGTGGAGCTGCCACAGTAAAATTTGAGACACGCGTAGCCAGCCAAAGGTGCTGTTACTTTGCCGAATTTCACGTGCCGGCGTCCACAACAACGCGAGCACGCTTTGTTTAGAAATTTCCGGCCATGAGGCCGTGCCCGGACCGCGTGTGTTAGTCCCTTGGTTTGGCGACAAGGATGGCGTCAAAGTGACGCCGTGAAACGGGTTTCGTGCGTGCAAATGAGGCATTGATGTGATTAGAGAGAAAGCGAGAACATAGAAAAGAAAAAAAAAAAAGAGGGGGGGGGGGCACACGCCGGGGACGAGTAGTCGCAAAGTGTTAAGTGTGCAGTTTATTTACGTGCGGCACACAGGTGAGCTGTTGCAGCTGTGAGTTTTGACAAATATTGCGTGTGTCATGTTCAGTGGACACGATGAAACGTTTTTTAGCGAACGCGTTGTATCCGCTGGGCTTGTACGTACGCGTACATGAATTGTCGCTTACTCGGTTTGATGTCTCCTTGCCGCTGGGGCAGCTGATACGACTGATACGCCATTTTGCAGCAGTGAAGGGTGCGTGAATGAATGGGCAAGAAACTTAGCAACAGTAACGAGAAAAGAATTAAAAACAAACAAACAAACGAAAGCATGTTTGCCGTGTATATTCAATCTTGTAGTGCAGAAAAATAGTCAGTGCAGCAACCTGCGCGGCCAACGCGCTCCTCGCGAAGAAAAGAGGGAGAGAGAGACGAGCTGGCCGCCGACCAACCGGCGTGCGCCGTTCGCCTTCCTCCTCAGTCTCGCGGGCCGGCGCCGACACCGCGACTCGATCGTGTCGAGCATTCGCTTTCCGGGCGCGTTTCGAAGCAGAAGCAGAAACTTCGGAAGCCGTCATGTCTGGCCGTGGCAAATGTGGCAAAGGGCTGGGGAAGGGTGGCGCCAAGCGTCATCGAAAGGTGTTGCGTGACAACATCCAGGGCATAACCAAGCCGGCCATCCGTCGTCTGGCGCGCCGTGGCGGTGTCAAGCGCATCTCTGGCCTCATCTACGAGGAAACTCGCGGCGTTCTCAAGGTGTTCCTCGAGAACGTGATCCGCGATGCCGTCACTTACACCGAGCACGCCAAAAGGAAGACCGTGACAGCCATGGACGTCGTGTACGCCCTCAAGCGTCAGGGCCGCACCCTGTACGGATTCGGAGGCTAAGAAGCCAGCGGCGTCGCCTGCAGCCAGCCAACGAGAACACAACAGCCCTCTTCAGGGCTACCCACTTGATGCTTCGGCAGTGTGATCCCAGCGGTTCGCCATACCCGTCCGTCCCTCTTTGCAATATCATTGCGTCATCGCTCAGGTGAGCAGCACCTCGTGTAGTAGTAGCTTGATCGCGCTGGGTACTTGTCACGTTCACCGCATTTCGTTCGCGTCGTCGTCTTTCTCCTGGGTCTGCATGCACGAATCAATCGCCGCATCTGCGAGTTCTTCCTCTCCTTCCTGCAAGCCAAGCTGCTAAAACGGGCCCGTCAAGCGAACGTCGCCTAGTTACCTTATCGCGCGAAGGAAGAAGCCGAGCGCAGCGTTCTACCCTGGTCACTGCATTCTTGGAGACACGACTATGCTCAGGAAGCACGAACTCGCTTTTTTCTTTGGAATGCCCACTACACGATCGCGTCACGTTGTGTCAAAATAAATAAAAACGCACTATGTTCTACCGTGGGGCACCCAGACGAAGAAGGGATGTGTACTTACAAATGAAAAAATTGATTGTGACAGGTTGGTCGTGTTTACCGCGCCCGCTGTGCACTCAGAAGTGCCCCATTCAATAACACATTGTGTACATTGTCACGCCTAATAATTTTTGTTTGTTTTTTTTTTTTCACACCTGGCGCTGCCGAGCTGCAAAATACAAAAAAAAAGAAAGAAAAGTGGAAGGGGATGTTTAAACAGAATTTCTGCGCAAGTCAGAAGCAAGTACACAATAAGCGCTGCCCATGCAGCGTGCTGAGGGAAGCTGCACTTGATAGAAGTGGCACTCATGTACTGTACTGGTGCTGCGAACACTGCAGTTGTGAAAGCTTTACTTGGACGGACAGCTACGCAACAAGTGTTTCCATTTCGCCGGCACAGGTGGTCACTCTAGGGAGGCTGGCTTCGCCGCCCACGCGAGAGGGGGGGGGGGGGGGACTAGCCCATGATGTAAACGCGAGAGGTTCGAGCGCGGGAAATTCGAAAGCAAGGCGCGCTCGCGTGAGCCTGCCGTCAGATGGCGACACCAACCCACGAGCATTGCATTTTCAAGTGCACCCTTGGTTTCCCACCCACCTCCGCACAGGACGAGGCGTGTCGAATGTGTAACCAAGGCGCACGACAGTGGTTCTGCTCAGGCAAAGCCTACCTATAACAAAAATTGTTCTCCATGTGTGTACCTTCATTTTCTCGTGAAAATGTGAAAGAGGAGTGAATGGGGCTTTTTGAGGCGCGTGTTGATCTTCGTTTCTATTATGATTATTATTTTTCACCCTTTCATTGAGTCCATTTCCTGCTTTTTGTGCCACATATTTAGCACTTAGAGGTTGGGGGGGGGGGGGGGGATTGCTGATGTGTAAGATGGAAAAGAAGAGGAAAGTGAGCCCCGAAACTGTCTGCATCAGGATGCGACACCTCAGCGGTAGCTCACAAGGGATGGGGGGTGAGGGGGGATTAAAAGGGTGGGAATAAAAGTGTAGAGAAAGAGACATGAGGGAAGCCAGAGTGAGACGACATATCGAGGGAATAGGAGTAAAAATGAAACAAAACATTCGAACGCAAACACCCCGTACATCCAACCGCCATTGAGCGCACCTAGTAGTTTGGCAAGTATGTATGAGTGATTCTTAAGAGGGAAAGGAAGATAAAATTGAGTCCCGTTACTGTCTGCGATTGAGCAAGTAGGCGCGCTCAGTGGCAGTTGGATGTACGGGGTGTTTGTGTTAGAATGTTTTGTTGCGTTTTACTCCTTGTCGTTGCGCGGACGTGTATGCATATACCAACACTGCCGGTGGTCTCTCGTCGTCTTCGCCCATCTACGTAATGGTCGCAAATAAGCGACAACGCAAGGAGCAAGTTTTTTTGGCGTGGCAGTGCGCATTTGCCCTCGGTGATGCGAGGCGCTCTAGTGCGATGCGCGCTGTTGGCGTGAATGGTGGCGTCTCGCACTCCGTCGCGCCGCTTCGGGAAGCGACGAGCTACAGCGTCGATTGATGTGTTGCCTGGAAGGCGAAAGAAATGCGCAGCAGGCTGTATTGTACAGCGGTAGTGGTTTCGTTTCGGTGTACCTCTTTGCAGCCGCGAACTGCACGGTTGCCCGAAAATGAGCGCCAGCCAGCATCCTGGCGTACGCTTCCGCGCTCGCACGCGGACGGGTTCTCACGCTTCGGCCAATGGGAGGGAGAGAGATGGGTCGTGCGGCGAAGCCGCTTTTGCCGATCTCCGGCAGGAGCGCAGTTTCGCTCCGTCAGTCGAGGTGATCGGACGCACGCAGCATGGCCCGAACTAAACAAACCGCGCGCAAGAGTACTGGAGGCAAGGCTCCGCGTAAGCAGCTTGCTACCAAGGCTGCTCGCAAGAGTGCCCCTGCCACAGGCGGGGTGAAGAAACCTCACCGTTACAGGCCTGGAACCGTGGCCCTGCGTGAAATTCGCCGATACCAGAAGTCGACCGAACTGCTGATCCGCAAGCTTCCCTTTCAGCGCCTGGTGCGGGAAATCGCTCAGGACTTCAAGACGGACCTCCGTTTCCAGAGTTCTGCCGTGATGGCCCTACAGGAAGCTAGCGAGGCCTACCTCGTTGGTCTTTTCGAAGACACCAACCTGTGCGCCATCCACGCTAAGCGCGTCACCATCATGCCAAAGGACATCCAGCTGGCTCGGCGCATTCGCGGTGAGCGCGCCTAAGTTGGGCTGCTCCCTGCGCTTCGGTCGACAGGCAAGCAACAACAAACGGTCCTTCTCAGGACCACCAACGTGTCTGCTTTGGCTACGAGACCACTCCAGGCCACGTACTCCGGCCGCACCCTCTTTTGCTGTCATGTTTTGTACGTACGTGGCTGCCGTTGTCTAGCGCGCGGAAGAACGGAACGTCGGTGCGTCGTTATTACGAAGAAATGGCTCAGCTTTGACAAATTCAAGGTAAAAGTGTGTATCATTATGAGTAGACAGAGAAAAGGTAGGCTAGCTTCAGTCGGTGTGTGTGCAGCAGCCGTGCTGCGACCCTGTGGTGTGTCAATTTCATTTATGTGTTTACCTTTTTGCCCGCCGCTTGTAAGGTGTTTTTGAGGGCTTCTGTTTGCGTAACGCCATGGTGACTTGGGCTGCTGGACCCCGGCGCAACTTTTGGGTGCACTCGTAGGAGGTGATGAAGTTTTACCGAGAGACGAAATAAACAATTGTATCGGGCCAGTTGGTAAGGATCCATCTCGCTAGGAAGCGCAGCCACTATTACACAGACCTCACAACACAAGCGCTTAACTTCAACTGAACTTTCATTGCAAACGTCAGAGTTTATAAAGGGGGTGAACAGAGAAAAAGAATAGTAAAAGGTAGACAACAAAAAGCACACGTGCCAGTCCCGCACATTACTGTCTGTTATTCTCTATCACCCCATCCAAAAAACAGTTCTTTCCGCGTGAGCGCGATAGAGAGTGCACTAACACACTCGAAATCATCGCGTGTCATTTCCTTTCATTTCTTTTGAAGCTGAACAAGTTTTTGTGCCATATTCTGGACAATTTTTTTTTTTTTTTTGCAATAAACGTTTAGTTGAAGTTAAGCGCTTGTGTTGTGTGTTCTGTGTAATAGTGGCTGCGCTGCCTAGCAAGATAGACGAAATAAATTGTGTTAGAAGCACCAAATGGAATGCGCTAACGGCGGGTTCTCTCTCTCTCTCTCTCTTTTTTTTTTTTACCTTACGTTTGTTTTTCTATTCAAAGGTATTAAATTTACTCTGTCCCTGTGCTGACCCGTTCAGGTGTCATCGTAAGGATAGACGGTTACGTGTGGAGCTTTTTTTTTTTTTTTTTTTTAATGAGAAATGACAACGCTTACATGCTCTTTTCTGTCTTTTTCGGTGCCGAGCTGCGTGATTTGGTTGTCTCTTTGCAGCATTTGGCGTCGCGCACTTGTGGCTAACTGATGTCGCGAGGAAATATATATAAAGTATAGAAAAACAAACACGCTTGAGGGTACGAACAGAGCCATCGTGACTGCGAAGCGAAACACGGCCGCGTCACCTGTTTGGGTGGTCCTTAGAAGGACCGTTTGGGGAATGCGGCGAGCGCGCGGAAGGGGTGCTCGCTTACGCCTTCTTCTCCGTCTTCTTTGGAAGAAGCACGGCTTGAATGTTGGGCAACACACCGCCCTGCGCGATGGTGACGCCGGAAAGCAGTTTGTTCAGCTCCTCGTCGTTGCGGATGGCGAGCTGCAAGTGACGGGGGATGATCCGGGTCTTCTTGTTGTCACGAGCGGCGTTGCCCGCCAGCTCGAGCACCTCGGCGGCCAGGTACTCGAGTACGGCAGCCAGGTAGACCGGAGCGCCAGCTCCGACGCGCTCGGCGTAGTTTCCCTTGCGTAGGAGGCGGTGAATACGGCCCACGGGGAACTGAAGCCCCGCGCGGCTAGAACGGGTCTTGCTCTTGCCTTTCGCCTTGCCGCCCTTGCCACGTCCGGACATGGTGTTGCTTTTCGCTTGGTACGACGCCGGTTGCCGAAAACAAGAAAGCTGCTGCCTTCTGAGATGAGAGCCGTGCTCGAATGGTGGTGGTGGTGGTAGTGATTAGAATGAAGAGGAAAAAGGCACCTAATTTCTGTCTGCCTTCAGGCGACACGGCGCAGTGCCTTATAGGGGTGGGGGGAAGGAGGGATAAAAAGAATAGAAGGAAAGTAGAAGCAGAAGAAGACAGCCAACGAGAGGAAAAAAGAAGGAGATAGGAAAGTGGGGATCCGGTCGAAGAAGTCCAAGGGCGGGGTGCCACAATGCGAGAGCTACACGGCGTCAGGAGACCGCGGAGGGCGAACCAGTCGGCGGGAGCTACGCTGAAGTCGGAGATCGCGAGGGCACAACCGTCCAGCTTGAAATCCTGCGAGCGAATCCCTCGAATGGTTTCCGTTGCCACCATCGCGCGCCGCCGCTCGCGGGGAACGGATGAGAGTGTGAGAGAGAGAAGCCGTGCGAACCAATGGGGCGCGCGCGTTGTGCTGATCTCGTCAACACCCCTCGCTCATATTTAAGCGCGGCGAGACGGGGGGACACGCGCATTCGACTCTGGTCTCGCGTGCGTGTTGTGTGAAATCATGCCTCCCCAACCGTCTGGCAAATTGTCAAGAAGGCCGGCAAGGCGCAGAAGAATGTGCGCGCCACGGACAAGAAGAAGAAGAAGCGCCGCAGGAAGGAGAGCTTCTCCATCTACATCTATAAGGTGCTGAAGCAGGTGCACCCCGACACTGGTGTCTCCAGCAAGGCCATGTCCATCATGAACAGCTTCGTGAACGACATCTTCGAGCGTATCGCCGCCGAGTCGTCACGCCTTGCTCACTACAACAAGCGCTCGACCATCACGAGCCGGGAGATCCAGACCGCGGTGCGCCTGCTGCTGCCCGGAGAGCTGGCCAAGCACGCGGTGTCCGAGGGTACAAAAGCCGTCACCAAGTACACCAGCTCCAAGTAGGCGTGCGTCGTGGGCCACAGCGAGCAACGACAAATCAACGGCTCTTCTCAGAGCCACCCAAATTGTCTGCGTCGGCATAGGGGTTGTGCTGAGAGATTCGGCTCCGAATCCATCCTCTTCTCTCTGTTGAACACCGCTAGCAGGAGCGTTGGTGTGCCGCGCTCGACGTGTGTGCTCGGGGAGGTTGAACAGGTAAATTAGAGAAGACCGAGTGCGCGGAGAAAAGTGCCACAAGTACGGTAATGGAGGGAAAACAAAACCAGGAGCGTGGTAATTAAAAAAAAAAAAAAACAGGGGGAAGGTGGCCGCTTCTCTCAAAAAAAGGTAACATGAACTCGAGTGTGTTCAGCTCTTGGGAAATGATAGAATAGGAAACTCGCGTCAGCGCTTGCCCGAGCAACTCCGACATGTCGGGCCAAATATGAAGGGGTATACACGGTATGCAGTGCATGCGGAGAGAAGGAAACTGCCGAACACTTGATAATGCTATGTAAAGGGCTTCACCTTATAGTTTAGAATGATGGCGCAGAGTTTTTCAAAAGCACCGGGGTTTAGAGACGGGGGAGGGCAAAATAGACTTTAGGCGGGTAGAATTAACTAGAAGGTGGTTATCTTATTGGTGGCTAAAGTCAAGGCAAGAGTGAAAACTAAACCATTCACTGCAAAGCACCGCGGTCCTATACTTCACTATTTAAAGAGAGAAAAAAAACAAGATAAATGTAGCTGTTTGTTAGGTCAGCATTATGGCTAGGTGGTGATAGCTGCCGCCCGATGTGAAGGGTACAGCCACATTCATCAGACAGCGCAGAGTTCCTTCTCTGCCACGCCATTCATTTGTTTACGAAATTGGGGCATTTATTTCTTGAGAGCGCAGGGCAGGCCCGTTTCGAGACTGTAGGAGGAGTGAATGTAGCTTAAAGTGCGTGGCGCGGTGAAAAATGTGCGGAAGCATTGATGCAAGAAAAGATAGGGGAGAAATATATAGACGCATGTGACAATAGCTGTAGAAGCAGAAAAGCGTGGCGGCGGACTGCATGCTAATTATTGTCCGAAAGCAAAGTATCGACAGCCCGAGTGAAGGAAAAAACAAAACTGTGCGTACGCATGACAGGGGTACCACGCAGGTGATTTATATAGTGCACAAAGAAGTACGAAATCCAGTAAAGAAAGGCGGTCGACACGAGGTATGGGCATTTCCCGTTTTCGCACCGAGTGCTCCGTTTGCGCGTCGCCGAAAGAAACATAGCCAGGCCGGCCAGCAAACGACACTGCTCGGCTTGACGTTTACATAATCACACGGTGTAGCGGAACACTGTGTTCTCTTCGAAAGAACAAATGCGCCTGTGCTAGGCACAAATGAGTGGTACGTTCCATTCGGAATGTGGTGGGAAACTTACCTTAAATGAATGAGCGGACGCACCGTTTATTTCCGCTTTGTTTTAGATTACTGACTATGTTCGGCGGGTCGACAGTGCATTTGTATGAAGCTTTCAAGCGCGATCATTTTGTAATTTCGCATCGTGCGTCCCTGCCACAAGTTCGGGGAAGGAATACTTTCAATATGGGAACCCTCATGATTGTGAAAGATGAAACTGCGACTACTTAAACACACTTGCACCACAGAAATGGCACGCGCAGTTTGGTATTGGGGCACGTGAGAAGGGAATACAATAGATGGGCATTGGCGCGCATCTTTTTTTCTTATTGATATGATATGTAAGGAGATGTCGGCGCACCATTATGGCGCCGGCTACTCCTTGGCCGTTGAGTTAAACTTGAACACGTATCTTGAAGCAAAACGTACAAAGCAGTGCATGGAAAGTAGAAAACTCGGGCAGAGATATGCAAAGACACACTTACACTTATACGCACATATCAGAACACAATGGTAAGTAAATGTTCGAAAGTCAATGAATGAAGTCTCTGATATAATGTCCCTCGATAATATTCGGTCCACCAGCACAAAACAGTAGAGCACACGTCTGGTCCGTATAAAGATGCATTCGCTCGTGTGTACATAATTGTCGACACGTCATTCATTTCACAACACACACATGATGAGAGTCACGTGATACTGTACATAATAAGTACATTTGTTACAAATGAAAGTTCGTTATTTCTTAATACTTATCAGCAATCCCGCTGTCTTGTAAAGAACGTGTTGATGCTTTTAAAGCGTGCGACTGTAAAACTCGAGTAGGCCACGGACCCAGAAGTTTCTTCATGTTAAACGGTCTGCGGTCTAATGCCAACTGTTCGGACTTAAGACGGCGTCTCGTGATGTGGACAGTCTACGAGAAGGTGACATACGTCTTCATCTATCAATCCGCATTCGCATTCGGGACTTTCAGCTCTGCCGTGTCTGTGCAAAGAAAAAAAAAAAACAAATGTTTTTGTGTATGCCGTGCCTAGCCTCAATCGGTCAATTAGAGTTTCCGATATTCTATCTAATGCCAGCGTAATTTTTAATTCAATAAATGGATCGATGTGGTATAAATCGCACCTCTTTGTACTTTGGTCAAACCAAGCAGTTTTGCTCATTCTGAAAGTTGTATTCTTTATAATACTACGCAATTCACTTTTTTCGAAATATTGGTTGCCACGATGTGTAGACCTACTTTGTGTGCTCTGGACGGCTCTGGAAGGCCAACTGCAAATCTTCTTTGCACAGCTGATGCCGTCCGGATAGTCGTTGATAGATTACTTAACAGGTTGTCAGCCTCCGAAGGTATTATGTAAGCGAAAGTACGCATGCGTAAAACATGCAGCGAACGAACACTCTTCCAACGCTGTAAAGAAGAAAGAATGCATAAAGGGTGGTGCATTTTACGCTCCAATCTCGTCCTATGTAAGGCGCTTTAGAGTTAGGGCTGTTTTGCCTGTAATTGCGTGACCCTTGCAGGGTTCCTCACAGTGCAACCGTGCACTTGAAACGGGCAGGTGTTGAACCACCCCGCAAGGAGATGGGGAAACTTCGCTGCGACCGGACCGCTTGACAGTCCGTGTTTACGGGAGGAGAGGCGCGCCCGAGAGGAGGTGCGCTCTCACTCTCTGCCGTCCCCGTGAATGCTGAAATGAGCGCGGTCGCGTTGCGTGGCTTCGGTGAAACTGCCGTATCGCGATATGTAGTGGAGCTGCCACAGTAAAATTTGAGACACGCGTAGCCAGCCAAAGGTGCTGTTACTTTGCCGAATTTCACGTGCCGGCGTCCACAACAACGCGAGCACGCTTTGTTTAGAAATTTCCGGCCATGAGGCCGTGCCCGGACCGCGTGTGTTAGTCCCTTGGTTTGGCGACAAGGATGGCGTCAAAGTGACGCCGTGAAACGGGTTTCGTGCGTGCAAATGAGGCATTGATGTGATTAGAGAGAAAGCGAGAACATAGAAAAGAAAAAAAAAAAAGAGGGGGGGGGGCACACGCCGGGGACGAGTAGTCGCAAAGTGTTAAGTGTGCAGTTTATTTACGTGCGGCACACAGGTGAGCTGTTGCAGCTGTGAGTTTTGACAAATATTGCGTGTGTCATGTTCAGTGGACACGATGAAACGTTTTTTAGCGAACGCGTTGTATCCGCTGGGCTTGTACGTACGCGTACATGAATTGTCGCTTACTCGGTTTGATGTCTCCTTGCCGCTGGGGCAGCTGATACGACTGATACGCCATTTTGCAGCAGTGAAGGGTGCGTGAATGAATGGGCAAGAAACTTAGCAACAGTAACGAGAAAAGAATTAAAAACAAACAAACAAACGAAAGCATGTTTGCCGTGTATATTCAATCTTGTAGTGCAGAAAAATAGTCAGTGCAGCAACCTGCGCGGCCAACGCGCTCCTCGCGAAGAAAAGAGGGAGAGAGAGACGAGCTGGCCGCCGACCAACCGGCGTGCGCCGTTCGCCTTCCTCCTCAGTCTCGCGGGCCGGCGCCGACACCGCGACTCGATCGTGTCGAGCATTCGCTTGGATTCGCTCGCAGGATTTCAAGCTGGACGGTTGTGCCCTCGCGATCTCCGACTTCAGCGTAGCTCCCGCCGACTGGTTCGCCCTCCGCGGTCTCCTGATGCCGTGTAGCTCTCGCATTGTGGCACCCCGCCCTTGGACTGCTTCGACCGGATCCCCACTTTCCTATCTCCTTCTTTTTCCTCTCGTTGGCTGTCTTCTTCTGCTTCTACTTTCCTTCTATTCTTTTTATCCCTCCTTCCCCCCACCCCTATAAGGCACTGCGCCGTGTCGCCTGAAGGCAGACAGAAATTAGGTGCCTTTTTCCTCTTCATTGTAACCACTACCACCACCACCATTCGCTTTCCGGGCGCGTTTCGAAGCAGAAGCAGAAACTTCGGAAGCCGTCATGTCTGGCCGTGGCAAAGGTGGCAAAGGGCTGGGGAAGGGTGGCGCCAAGCGTCATCGAAAGGTGTTGCGTGACAACATCCAGGGCATAACCAAGCCGGCCATCCGTCGTCTGGCGCGCCGTGGCGGTGTCAAGCGCATCTCTGGCCTCATCTACGAGGAAACTCGCGGCGTTCTCAAGGTGTTCCTCGAGAACGTGATCCGCGATGCCGTCACTTACACCGAGCACGCCAAAAGGAAGACCGTGACAGCCATGGACGTCGTGTACGCCCTCAAGCGTCAGGGCCGCACCCTGTACGGATTCGGAGGCTAAGAAGCCAGCGGCGTCGCCTGCAGCCAGCCAACGAGAACACAACAGCCCTCTTCAGGGCTACCCACTTGATGCTTCGGCAGTGTGATCCCAGCGGTTCGCCATACCCGTCCGTCCCTCTTTGCAATATCATTGCGTCATCGCTCAGGTGAGCAGCACCTCGTGTAGTAGTAGCTTGATCGCGCTGGGTACTTGTCACGTTCACCGCATTTCGTTCGCGTCGTCGTCTTTCTCCTGGGTCTGCATGCACGAATCAATCGCCGCATCTGCGAGTTCTTCCTCTCCTTCCTGCAAGCCAAGCTGCTAAAACGGGCCCGTCAAGCGAACGTCGCCTAGTTACCTTATCGCGCGAAGGAAGAAGCCGAGCGCAGCGTTCTACCCTGGTCACTGCATTCTTGGAGACACGACTATGCTCAGGAAGCACGAACTCGCTTTTTTCTTTGGAATGCCCACTACACGATCGCGTCACGTTGTGTCAAAATAAATAAAAACGCACTATGTTCTACCGTGGGGCACCCAGACGAAGAAGGGATGTGTACTTACAAATGAAAAAATTGATTGTGACAGGTTGGTCGTGTTTACCGCGCCCGCTGTGCACTCAGAAGTGCCCCATTCAATAACACATTGTGTACATTGTCACGCCTAATAATTTTTGTTTGTTTTTTTTTTTTCACACCTGGCGCTGCCGAGCTGCAAAATACAAAAAAAAAGAAAGAAAAGTGGAAGGGGATGTTTAAACAGAATTTCTGCGCAAGTCAGAAGCAAGTACACAATAAGCGCTGCCCATGCAGCGTGCTGAGGGAAGCTGCACTTGATAGAAGTGGCACTCATGTACTGTACTGGTGCTGCGAACACTGCAGTTGTGAAAGCTTTACTTGGACGGACAGCTACGCAACAAGTGTTTCCATTTCGCCGGCAGAGGTGGTCACTCTAGGGAGGCTGGCTTCGCCGCCCACGCGAGAGGGGGGGGGGGGGGGGGACTAGCCCATGATGTAAACGCGAGAGGTTCGAGCGCGGGAAATTCGAAAGCAAGGCGCGCTCGCGTGAGCCTGCCGTCAGATGGCGACACCAACCCACGAGCATTGCATTTTCAAGTGCACCCTTGGTTTCCCACCCACCTCCGCACAGGACGAGGCGTGTCGAATGTGTAACCAAGGCGCACGACAGTGGTTCTGCTCAGGCAAAGCCTACCTATAACAAAAATTGTTCTCCATGTGTGTACCTTCATTTTCTCGTGAAAATGTGAAAGAGGAGTGAATGGGGCTTTTTGAGGCGCGTGTTGATCTTCGTTTCTATTATGATTATTATTTTTCACCCTTTCATTGAGTCCATTTCCTGCTTTTTGTGCCACATATTTAGCACTTAGAGGTTGGGGGGGGGGGGGGGGATTGCTGATGTGTAAGATGGAAAAGAAGAGGAAAGTGAGCCCCGAAACTGTCTGCATCAGGATGCGACACCTCAGCGGTAGCTCACAAGGGATGGGGGGTGAGGGGGGATTAAAAGGGTGGGAATAAAAGTGTAGAGAAAGAGACATGAGGGAAGCCAGAGTGAGACGACATATCGAGGGAATAGGAGTAAAAATGAAACAAAACATTCGAACGCAAACACCCCGTACATCCAACCGCCATTGAGCGCACCTAGTAGTTTGGCAAGTATGTATGAGTGATTCTTAAGAGGGAAAGGAAGATAAAATTGAGTCCCGTTACTGTCTGCGATTGAGCAAGTAGGCGCGCTCAGTGGCAGTTGGATGTACGGGGTGTTTGTGTTAGAATGTTTTGTTGCGTTTTACTCCTTGTCGTTGCGCGGACGTGTATGCATATACCAACACTGCCGGTGGTCTCTCGTCGTCTTCGCCCATCTACGTAATGGTCGCAAATAAGCGACAACGCAAGGAGCAAGTTTTTTTGGCGTGGCAGTGCGCATTTGCCCTCGGTGATGCGAGGCGCTCTAGTGCGATGCGCGCTGTTGGCGTGAATGGTGGCGTCTCGCACTCCGTCGCGCCGCTTCGGGAAGCGACGAGCTACAGCGTCGATTGATGTGTTGCCTGGAAGGCGAAAGAAATGCGCAGCAGGCTGTATTGTACAGCGGTAGTGGTTTCGTTTCGGTGTACCTCTTTGCAGCCGCGAACTGCACGGTTGCCCGAAAATGAGCGCCAGCCAGCATCCTGGCGTACGCTTCCGCGCTCGCACGCGGACGGGTTCTCACGCTTCGGCCAATGGGAGGGAGAGAGATGGGTCGTGCGGCGAAGCCGCTTTTGCCGATCTCCGGCAGGAGCGCAGTTTCGCTCCGTCAGTCGAGGTGATCGGACGCACGCAGCATGGCCCGAACTAAACAAACCGCGCGCAAGAGTACTGGAGGCAAGGCTCCGCGTAAGCAGCTTGCTACCAAGGCTGCTCGCAAGAGTGCCCCTGCCACAGGCGGGGTGAAGAAACCTCACCGTTACAGGCCTGGAACCGTGGCCCTGCGTGAAATTCGCCGATACCAGAAGTCGACCGAACTGCTGATCCGCAAGCTTCCCTTTCAGCGCCTGGTGCGGGAAATCGCTCAGGACTTCAAGACGGACCTCCGTTTCCAGAGTTCTGCCGTGATGGCCCTACAGGAAGCTAGCGAGGCCTACCTCGTTGGTCTTTTCGAAGACACCAACCTGTGCGCCATCCACGCTAAGCGCGTCACCATCATGCCAAAGGACATCCAGCTGGCTCGGCGCATTCGCGGTGAGCGCGCCTAAGTTGGGCTGCTCCCTGCGCTTCGGTCGACAGGCAAGCAACAACAAACGGTCCTTCTCAGGACCACCAACGTGTCTGCTTTGGCTACGAGACCACTCCAGGCCACGTACTCCGGCCGCACCCTCTTTTGCTGTCATGTTTTGTACGTACGTGGCTGCCGTTGTCTAGCGCGCGGAAGAACGGAACGTCGGCGCGTCGTTATTACGAAGAAATGGCTCAGCTTTGACAAATTCAAGGTAAAAGTGTGTATCATTATGAGTAGACAGAGAAAAGGTAGGCTAGCTTCAGTCGGTGTGTGTGCAGCAGCCGTGCTGCGACCCTGTGGTGTGTCAATTTCATTTATGTGTTTACCTTTTTGCCCGCCGCTTGTAAGGTGTTTTTGAGGGCTTCTGTTTGCGTAACGCCATGGTGACTTGGGCTGCTGGACCCCGGCGCAACTTTTGGGTGCACTCGTAGGAGGTGATGAAGTTTTACCGAGAGACGAAATAAACAATTGTATCGGGCCAGTTGGTAAGGATCCATCTCGCTAGGAAGCGCAGCCACTATTACACAGACCTCACAACACAAGCGCTTAACTTCAACTGAACTTTCATTGCAAACGTCAGAGTTTATAAAGGGGGTGAACAGAGAAAAAGAATAGTAAAAGGTAGACAACAAAAAGCACACGTGCCAGTCCCGCACATTACTGTCTGTTATTCTCTATCACCCCATCCAAAAAACAGTTCTTTCCGCGTGAGCGCGATAGAGAGTGCACTAACACACTCGAAATCATCGCGTGTCATTTCCTTTCATTTCTTTTGAAGCTGAACAAGTTTTTGTGCCATATTCTGGACAATTTTTTTTTTTTTTTTTGCAATAAACGTTTAGTTGAAGTTAAGCGCTTGTGTTGTGTGTTCTGTGTAATAGTGGCTGCGCTGCCTAGCAAGATAGACGAAATAAATTGTGTTAGAAGCACCAAATGGAATGCGCTAACGGCGGGTTCTCTCTCTCTCTCTCTCTTTTTTTTTTTTACCTTACGTTTGTTTTTCTATTCAAAGGTATTAAATTTACTCTGTCCCTGTGCTGACCCGTTCAGGTGTCATCGTAAGGATAGACGGTTACGTGTGGAGCTTTTTTTTTTTTTTTTTTAATGAGAAATGACAACGCTTACATGCTCTTTTCTGTCTTTTTCGGTGCCGAGCTGCGTGATTTGGTTGTCTCTTTGCAGCATTTGGCGTCGCGCACTTGTGGCTAACTGATGTCGCGAGGAAATATATATAAAGTATAGAAAAACAAACACGCTTGAGGGTACGAACAGAGCCATCGTGACTGCGAAGCGAAACACGGCCGCGTCACCTGTTTGGGTGGTCCTTAGAAGGACCGTTTGGGGAATGCGGCGAGCGCGCGGAAGGGGTGCTCGCTTACGCCTTCTTCTCCGTCTTCTTTGGAAGAAGCACGGCTTGAATGTTGGGCAACACACCGCCCTGCGCGATGGTGACGCCGGAAAGCAGTTTGTTCAGCTCCTCGTCGTTGCGGATGGCGAGCTGCAAGTGACGGGGGATGATCCGGGTCTTCTTGTTGTCACGAGCGGCGTTGCCCGCCAGCTCGAGCACCTCGGCGGCCAGGTACTCGAGTACGGCAGCCAGGTAGACCGGAGCGCCAGCTCCGACGCGCTCGGCGTAGTTTCCCTTGCGTAGGAGGCGGTGAATACGGCCCACGGGGAACTGAAGCCCCGCGCGGCTAGAACGGGTCTTGCTCTTGCCTTTCGCCTTGCCGCCCTTGCCACGTCCGGACATGGTGTTGCTTTTCGCTTGGTACGACGCCGGTTGCCGAAAACAAGAAAGCTGCTGCCTTCTGAGATGAGAGCCGTGCTCGAATGGTGGTGGTGGTAGTGGTTACAATGAAGAGGAAAAAGGCACCTAATTTCTGTCTGCCTTCAGGCGACACGGCGCAGTGCCTTATAGGGGTGGGGGGAAGGAGGGATAAAAAGAATAGAAGGAAAGTAGAAGCAGAAGAAGACAGCCAACGAGAGGAAAAAGAAGGAGATAGGAAAGTGGGGATCCGGTCGAAGCAGTCCAAGGGCGGGGTGCCACAATGCGAGAGCTACACGGCATCAGGAGACCGCGGAGGGCGAACCAGTCGGCGGGAGCTACGCTGAAGTCGGAGATCGCGAGGGCACAACCGTCCAGCTTGAAATCCTGCGAGCGAATCCTCGAATGGTTTCCGTTGCCACCATCGCGCGCCGCCGCTCGCGGGGAACGGATGAGAGTGTGAGAGAGAGAAGCCGTGCGAACCAATGGGGCGCGCGCGTTGTGCTGATCTCGTCAACACCCCTCGCTCATATTTAAGCGCGGCGAGACGGGGGGACACGCGCATTCGACTCTGGTCTCGCGTGCGTGTTGTGTGAAATCATGCCTCCCCAACCGTCTGGCAAAGCCGTCAAGAAGGCCGGCAAGGCGCAGAAGAATGTGCGCGCCACGGACAAGAAGAAGAAGAAGCGCCGCAGGAAGGAGAGCTTCTCCATCTACATCTATAAGGTGCTGAAGCAGGTGCACCCCGACACTGGTGTCTCCAGCAAGGCCATGTCCATCATGAACAGCTTCGTGAACGACATCTTCGAGCGTATCGCCGCCGAGTCGTCACGCCTTGCTCACTACAACAAGCGCTCGACCATCACGAGCCGGGAGATCCAGACCGCGGTGCGCCTGCTGCTGCCCGGAGAGCTGGCCAAGCACGCGGTGTCCGAGGGTACAAAAGCCGTCACCAAGTACACCAGCTCCAAGTAGGCGTGCGTCGTGGGCCACAGCGAGCAACGACAAATCAACGGCTCTTCTCAGAGCCACCCAAATTGTCTGCGTCGGCATAGGGGTTGTGCTGAGAGATTCGGCTCCGAATCCATCCTCTTCTCTCTGTTGAACACCGCTAGCAGGAGCGTTGGTGTGCCGCGCTCGACGTGTGTGCTCGGGGAGGTTGAACAGGTAAATTAGAGAAGACCGAGTGCGCGGAGAAAAGTGCCACAAGTACGGTAATGGAGGGAAAACAAAACCAGGAGCGTGGTAATTAAAAAAAAAAAAAAAAAAACAGGGGGAAGGTGGCCGCTTCTCTCAAAAAAAGGTAACATGAACTCGAGTGTGTTCAGCTCTTGGGAAATGATAGAATAGGAAACTCGCGTCAGCGCTTGCCCGAGCAACTCCGACATGTCGGGCCAAATATGAAGGGGTATACACGGTATGCAGTGCATGCGGAGAGAAGGAAACTGCCGAACACTTGATAATGCTATGTAAAGGGCTTCACCTTATAGTTTAGAATGATGGCGCAGAGTTTTTCAAAAGCACCGGGGTTTAGAGACGGGGGAGGGCAAAATAGACTTTAGGCGGGTAGAATTAACTAGAAGGTGGTTATCTTATTGGTGGCTAAAGTCAAGGCAAGAGTGAAAACTAAACCATTCACTGCAAAGCACCGCGGTCCTATACTTCACTATTTAAAGAGAGAAAAAAAACAAGATAAATGTAGCTGTTTGTTAGGTCAGCATTATGGCTAGGTGGTGATAGCTGCCGCCCGATGTGAAGGGTACAGCCACATTCATCAGACAGCGCAGAGTTCCTTCTCTGCCACGCCATTCATTTGTTTACGAAATTGGGGCATTTATTTCTTGAGAGCGCAGGGCAGGCCCGTTTCGAGACTGTAGGAGGAGTGAATGTAGCTTAAAGTGCGTGGCGCGGTGAAAAATGTGCGGAAGCATTGATGCAAGAAAAGATAGGGGAGAAATATATAGACGCATGTGACAATAGCTGTAGAAGCAGAAAAGCGTGGCGGCGGACTGCATGCTAATTATTGTCCGAAAGCAAAGTATCGACAGCCCGAGTGAAGGAAAAAACAAAACTGTGCGTACGCATGACAGGGGTACCACGCAGGTGATTTATATAGTGCACAAAGAAGTACGAAATCCAGTAAAGAAAGGCGGTCGACACGAGGTATGGGCATTTCCCGTTTTCGCACCGAGTGCTCCGTTTGCGCGTCGCCGAAAGAAACATAGCCAGGCCGGCCAGCAAACGACACTGCTCGGCTTGACGTTTACATAATCACACGGTGTAGCGGAACACTGTGTTCTCTTCGAAAGAACAAATGCGCCTGTGCTAGGCACAAATGAGTGGTACGTTCCATTCGGAATGTGGTGGGAAACTTACCTTAAATGAATGAGCGGACGCACCGTTTATTTCCGCTTTGTTTTAGATTACTGACTATGTTCGGCGGGTCGACAGTGCAT
>NW_027465061.1:0-7500 GCF_043290135.1 Rhipicephalus microplus
TTCAATTACGGGGCCTCAAAAGAGTCCCGTATTGTTATTTTTCGTCACTACCTCCCCGTGCCGGGAGTGGGTAATTTGCGCGCCTGCTGCCTTCCTTGGATGTGGTAGCCGTTTCTCAGGCTCCCTCTCCGGAATCGAACCCTGATTCTCCGTTACCCGTAACAACCATGGTAAGCAAGTAACCTACCATCGAAAGTTGATAAGGCAGACACTTGAAAGAAACGTCGCCGGCTCGTGGCCATGCGATCAGCACAAAGTTATCCAGAGTCACCACACAATACGGGCCGAAACCCGATCGATCTTGGTCTAATAAAAGCACCCGTTACCCAAAGGGCTCCAGGCTCACTGCATGTATTAGCTCTAGAATTGCCACAGTTATCCAAGTAGGAAGAAACGATCTAAGGAACCATAACTGATTTAATGAGCCATTCGCGGTTTCGCCTTATTTCGGCATGTACTTAGACATGCATGGCTTAATCTTTGAGACAAGCATATGATTACTGGCAGGATCAACCAGGTAATCGTTCGACTGCGCGTCCGTCCTCGCCCTCGGCGGGCCGGACGCAGTCTGTGTGCGGCGGAGGCCACCTTCAGGCGCCCCAACACGCTTATTTTGCACTCCGAGATGACGGCGTTCGAGCTCGCTACGGCACAACCTTCCCGAAAGACGAGTGGGAGCCGTGCGGCAAGAAGCACGTTCATGCTCGCTCTTTTTCGTTGCATCGACTCGGTCGCGCCGTGCGGGTTGCCCAAGCCCGCTGCACTGTCGGTGGACCGGCCGGAACTAGCAACGGAGCCGAGACTGCAAAGCCGCCAGACGACGGGTCACGCCCGCGTCTTCGGCGCTTTCGCATCTGAATCGCCCGAGGACGACACGGAACACACCTCGATATCGTGGTAAAACGGCACCGTCCGACAACCAGCCCCTAACGCATCAAGCGGATGAGGCTGCAGACGACTGCCGTGGATTCCCCTGGAGCAGACCCGAGGACACGCTTGACGAGGCCGAAGCCCGCCGCATATCAGACACCCGGTCGCTTTCGCGTACGCCGCTCACGAGAACCCCCACATAATAGCAGCGATAAGTACCCAGACCTCCTTGGGCCCTAATACGAGCGTACTCGAGAAAATTTCACCGCGGGTGTGCCCCGAAACGTGTGGCATGTTGAGCGTGCCACAAGTCTACGTCGCTCTCAAACCCGCCGAGGTCGTAGAATTTGCGACCCTACTCACGAAATTCCCACCGAGGATACGGCCGCAAACGTACCGCACCTTGGGTAGGCCACGAGTTTGTGCAACACTACGCTGACGGCACAGCACCGAGGTCGTGCGCGCACGCACGGGAAAATTCCGCCGCGGTTTCTGCCGAAAACGTGAGGCACCACGACTCTCCGCAAGTTCGCGTCGACTGCGAAAGACCGAAGTCGTGAACGACGTGTCCGCTACTCGCCGCCGACACGCTGGACACCAAACGTACAACGACTCGACGGCGTCGTAGAGGCCCACGACGCGGTTTTCCTTAACGACGTCTCGGCGTGGCACCGACAGGTTAGAACGGCCGACCAACGTTCCCTGTCCGCCGTTCGGCTCAGTCGAAGGGCTCGGCGACTTCGGCAACGCTGCGAAGCCGCACGGTGACGCACGCCATGTCCCCATTTTTTTTTTTCTTTCTGCGTCTGCCGGGGTGCCCCTATAATAGCAGCGATAAGCACCCAGACCGCCGTGGGTCGCTCGCCCCGGCTGACGTGGTTTTTCGTACTCCTGCGGCGGTCGCCGTCAAGCACGTCCAAATACGCTACTTTCGTGGGCGCATTCACGCTCTTTCGCTTCGCCGGAGTGCCAGCACTCACTCTGCCAAAAACGGCGAACATCCGAGCGGCGGTTCCCACTTTTGCGTCGGCGTCGCAAACCCCGCCCCGGCAGACGAGGTTTGCCGTACTCGTGCGACGGTGGCCGGCGGGCACGTCGAAAGACGCCGATATCGTGCGCGAATTGGCGCACCTTGGCTTCACCGGAGTGCCGCCACTGACTCCTCCAAAAACGGCGAAGATCCGAGCGGCGCTTCCCACTTTCGCATCGGCGTCCCGAACTCCGCCCCGGCTGACGCGGTTTACCGTACTCGTGCGACGGTCGCCGGCGAGCACGTGGAAAGACGCCGATATCGTGCCCGAATCGGCTCCGTTCGGCTTCGCCGGAGTGCCAGCACTGGCTCGGCGAAAGACGACGAACATCCGAGCGACGGTTCTCACTATTGCGTACGCGTCGCAAACCCCGCCCCGGCAGACGCACTTTGCCGTACTCGTGCGACGGTCGCCGGCGAGCACGTAGAAAGACGCCGATATCGTGCCGGAATCGGCCCCGTTTGGCTTCGCCGGAGTGCCAGCACTCACTCGGCCACAAACGGCGAACATCCGAGCGGCGGTTCCCACTTAGCCGTCGGCGTCCCGAACTCCGCCCCGGCAGACGCGGTTGCCGAGCTCGTGCGACTAGCGACCGCGAAGCCGTCTCGCGACGCCGCTTTCGTGCGCGGCTCCCACTGCGACCTGGGTCACCCGAGGTCGACGAGCAAAAAAGAATGTCGAAAAAAATTTTTTTTTTTTTTTGCGTCTGCCGGGGTGCCCCTATAATAGCAGCGATAAGCACCCAGACCGCCATGGGTCGCTCGCCCCGGCTGACGTGGTTTTTCGTTTTCCTGCGGTGGTCGTCGTCAAGCACGTCCAAACACGCCACTTTCGTGGGCGCATTCGCGCTCTTTCGCTTCGCCGGAGTGCCAGCACTCACTCTGCCAAAAACGGCGAACATCCGAGCGGCGGTTCCCACTTTTGCGTCGGCGTCGCAAACCCCGCCCCGGCAGACGAGGTTTGCCGTACTCGTGCGACGGTGGCCGGCGGGCACGTCGAAAGACGCCGATATCGTGCGCGAATTGGCGCACCTTGGCTTCACCGGAGTGCCGCCACTGACTCCTCCAAAAACGGCGAAGATCCGAGCGGCGCTTCCCACTTTCGCATCGGCGTCCCGAACTCCGCCCCGGCTGACGCGGTTTACCGTACTCGTGCGACGGTCGCCGGCGAGCACGTGGAAAGACGCCGATATCGTGCCCGAATCGGCTCCGTTCGGCTTCGCCGGATTGCCAGCACTGGCTCGGCGAAAGACGACGAACATCCGAGCGACGGTTCTCACTATTGCGTACGCGTCGCAAACCCCGCCCCGGCAGACGCACTTTGCCGTACTCGTGCGACGGTCGCCGGCGAGCACGTAGAAAGACGCCGATATCGTGCCGGAATCGGCCCCGTTTGGCTTCGCCGGAGTGCCAGCACTCACTCGGCCACAAACGGCGAACATCCGAGCGGCGGTTCCCACTTAGCCGTCGGCGTCCCGAACTCCGCCCCGGCAGACGCGGTTGCCGAGCTCGTGCGACTAGCGACCGCGAAGCCGTCTCGCGACGCCGCTTTCGTGCGCGGCTCCCACTGCGACCTGGGTCACCCGAGGTCGACGAGCAAAAAAGAATGTCGAAAAAAATTTTTTTTTTTTTTTTGCGTCTGCCGGGGTGCCCCTATAATAGCAGCGATAAGCACCCAGACCGCCATGGGTCGCTCGCCCCGGCTGACGTGGTTTTTCGTTTTCCTGCGGTGGTCGTCGTCAAGCACGTCCAAACACGCCACTTTCGTGGGCGCATTCGCGCTCTTTCGCTTCGCCGGAGTGCCAGCACTCACTCTGCCAAAAACGGCGAACATCCTAGTGGCGGTTCCCACTTTTGCGTCGGCGTCGCCAACCCCGCCCCGGCATACGCGGTTTGCCGTACTCGTGCGGCGGTGGCCGGCGGGCACGTCGAAAGACACCGATATCGTGCGCGAGTCGATGCTTCTTGGTCTCGCAGGAGGGCCGCCACTCACTCCTGCAAAAACGGCGAAGATCCGAGCGGCGCTTCCCACTTTTTCGTCGGCGTCGCAAACCTCGCCCCGGCAGACGCGCTTTGCCGTACTCGTGCGACGGTCGCCGGCGAGCACGTCGAAATACGCCGATATCGTGCCCGAATCGGCCCCGTTTCGCTTCGCCGGAGTGCCAGCACTCGCTCGGCCAAAGACGACGAACATCCGAGCGACGGTTCCCACTATTGCGTACGCGTCGCGAACCCCGCCCCGGCAGACGCGGTTTGCCGTACTCGTGCGGCGGTGGCCGGCGGGCACGTCGAAAGACGCCGATATCGTGCACGAATTGGCGCTCCTTGGCTTCACCGGAGTGCCAGCACTCACTCGGCCAAAAACGGCGAACATCCGAGCAGCGGTACCCACTTAGCCGTCGGCATCCCGAACTCCGCGCCGGCTGACGCGGTTGCCGAGCTCGTGCGACTAGCGACCGCGAACGCGTCTCGCGACGCCGCTTTCGTGCGCGGCTCCCATTGCGACCTGGGTTACCCGAGCTCGACCAGCAAAAAAGAAGGTCGAAAATTTTTTTTTTTTTTTCTGCGTCTGCCGGGGTGCCCCTATAATAGCAGCGATAAGCACCCAGACCGCCGTGTGTCGCTCGCCCCGGCTGACGTGGTTTTTCGTACTCCTGCAGCGGTCGCCGTCACGCACGTCCAAATACGCCACTTTCGTGGGCGCATTCGCGCTCTTTCGCGTCGCCGGAGTGCCAGCACTCACTCTGCCAAAAACGGCCAACATCCGAGCGGCGGTTCCCACTTTTGCGTCGGCGTCGTAAACCCCGCCCCGGCAGACGCGGTTTGCCCTACTCGTGCGACGGTCGCCGGCGAGCGCGTCGAAAGACGCCGATATCGTGCGCTAATTGGCGCTCCCTGGCTTCTCCGGAGTGCCGCCACTCACTCCTCCAAAAACGGCGAAGATCCGAGCGGCGTTCTCCACTTTCGCATCGGCGTCCCGAACTCCGCCCGGGCTGACGCGGTTTACCGTACTCGTGCGACGGTCGCCGGCGGGCACGTCGAAAGACGCCGATATCGTGCCGTAATCGGCCCCGTTTGGCTTCGCCCGTGTGCCAGCACTCACTCGGCCAAAAACGGCGAACATCCGAGCAGCGTTTCCCACTTTCGCATCGGCGTCCCGAAGCCCGCCCCGGCAGACGCGGTTTGCCCTACTCGAGCGACGGTCGCCGGCGATCACGTCGAAAGGCGCCGAATTCGTGCACGAATCGATGCTTCTTGGTCTCGCAGGAGGGCCGCCACTCACTCCTGCAAAAACGGCGAAGATCCGAGTTGCGCTTCCCACTTTTTCGTCGGCGTCCCGAACTACGCCCCGGCTGACGCGGTTTACCGTACTCGTGCGACGGTCGCCGGCGGGCACTTCAAAATACGCCGATTTCGTGGGCGCATTCACGCTGTTTCGCTTCCCCGGAGTGCCAACACTCACTCTGCCGAAAGCGGCGATCATCCGAGCGGCGGTTCCCACTTTTGCGTCGGCTTCGCAAACGGCGCCCCGGCAGACGCGCTCGTGCGACGTACTCGTGCGACGGTCGCCGGCGAGCACGTCGAAAGACGCCGATATCGTGCTCGAATCGACCCCGTTTCGCTTCGCCGGAGTGCTGCCAGTCACGGCGCAGAAAACGGCGAACAAGTGTTTTTTTTTTTTTTTTTTCCTAGAATTTGTGTTATAGAAGGCACATTTGATATCGGACGATAATTTTCAACTTTATCACGCGCACCGATTTTCGTGTAGAGGTTTGCAAGTTTATGGGAATTTCTCCACTTGGAATAATGCGATTTAGTAGTACTACGAGAACTTCATGGATGTACTCAAGGGTACGGGGCAAGTCAGTTACGTCAACACCTGCAGATTTTTTACACTTCAAACTGAAAATTGTTGGTTGTGAGTCCTCGTGTGATATTAAAGGCCGATTCGCTAACACATAGAACAAAGAAAGAAAGGAAGAAAAAACGCCCGCGCTCGCTCAAGAAACCTGGGTTCGCAACAAGTGGCAACAACAAGCAACCGAGCGAGTGCGCCAAAACCCGTGGCGGCCGAACAAACGCGAAGTCCCAACCGCGTCAGCCGGGGCGGCACGGGACAGGAAAAATCACTTCAGCCGGGGCGGCGGGGCACCGAATAAACCTCGTCACCTCGTCGCAGGATAAAAGAGGAAACAAAAAGTCTAAACAGCGTCTGCTGGAGCGAATGCGTAATAAAACAACAACAACAACAAAAAAAAAAAACACCCGCGCTCAAGAAGTCTGCAATCACCACAAAAGGCGACTGTGACCGAGCAGCGTCAGCCGGGGCCGTGCGGAAACGGAAAAACCGCGACTACCGGGGCGTCGAGGCACCGAAAAATCCACTTCAGCCGCGGCGAAAAAAAAAAACAAAAAGAAAGACGGAGGGGGGGGGGGGAACCACGTCTGCCGGGGCGAAGGAAAAAAAAAAACGCGTCTGCCGGGGCGAGCCCGGGTGCGGCACCACCGGGAAAACTGTGGCAAACAGACATGGCGATCGAGTGAGTGGGCCGCCAGCCAGGCTCAGCCAAAAAGTGCAAAGTCCGAACTGCGTCAGCCGGGGCGGCAAAAACCACGTCAGCCGGGGCGGCGCAAAAAACCGCGTCTGCCGGGGCGGCACGAAACCGCGTCAGCCGGGGCGGCGCGAAAACTGCGTCAGCCGGGGCGAAAGAAAAAAAAAAAAAAAACGCGTCTGCCGGGGCGAGCCCGGGTGCGGCACCACCGGGAAAACTGTGGCAAACAGACATGGCGATCGAGTGAGTGGGCCGCCAGCCAGGCACAGCCGAAAAGTGCAAAGTCCGAACCGTGTCAGCCGGGGCGGCAAAAAACCGCGTCAGCCGGGGCGGCGCAAAAAACCGCGTCTGCCGGGGCGGCACGAAACCGCGTCAGCCGGGGCGGCGCGAAAACTGCGTCAGCCGGGGCGAGCCCGGGTGCGGCACCACCGGGAAAACTGTGGCAAACAGACATGGCGATCGAGTGAGTGGGCCGCCAGCCAGGCTCAGCCAAAAAGTGCCAAGTCCGAACTGCGTCAGCCGGGGCGGCAAAAAACCGCGTCAGCCGGGGCGGCGCAAAAAACCGCGTCTGCCGGGGCGGCGCGAAAACCGCGTCTGCCGGGGCGGCGCGAAAACTGCGTCAGCCGGGGCGAAAGAAAAAAAAAAACGCGTCTGCCGGGGCGAGCCCGGGTGCGGCACCACCGGGAAAACTGTGGCAAACAGACATGGCGATCGAGTGAGTGGGCCGCCAGCAAGGCTCAGCCAAAAAGTGCTAAGTCCGAACTGCGTCAGCTGGGGCGGCAAAAAACCGCGTCTGCCGGGGCGGCACGAAACCGCGTCAGCCGGGGCGGCGCGAAAACCGCGTCTGCCGGGGCGGCACGAAACCGCGTCAGCCGGGGCGAGCCCGGGTGCGGCACCACCGGGAAAACTGTGGCTAACAGACATGGCGATCGAGTGAGTGGGCCACCAGCCAGGCTCAGCCAAAAAGTGCTAAGTCCGAACTGCGTCAGCCGGGGCGGCAAAAACCGCGTCAGCCGGGGCGGCGCAAAAAACCGCGTCTGCCGGGGC
>NW_027465061.1:15000-27500 GCF_043290135.1 Rhipicephalus microplus
CGCAGCCTCCTCACCTCCCTGCGCTTTGCGCGCGAACGTTCCCTGTTCGCGCGGCAAAGCCTGGAGGAGGCACGGCCCCGCAGCGTGTTCGAGCGCCCGGTCTACGGGACACCCTGCTTACTTCGAGGGCAACAAGCGCAACGCAAGGCTGCGATCTCGCGCACTTTGCGCACGGCTGGAGAAGCTTTGCTGGCCGGCTTTCGCTCCTCGTGTTTACCGTGCGTTAAAGTTGCGCGTCCGTGGCTCTCGCAGCTCTTGCGCGCCCGGTCGCAGAGAGGAGTACGCAACCTCGACCGCACTTTCCCTGCAGGCTTCCTTCCGACTCGAAGTCCTGCGGCGGTCTCAACGAGGTGCCACATCCTCAATGCAGTCGGTCGCCCCCGTTTCGGTTGGGCTCTGGCACGACGGTCGCCACCGTCTCGCCCTTGAGTGGCCGCTGTTGGCGCTCGCTGTGAGGTGTTCAGCGTGCTGTCCGTGTTGCCGACGCGGTCAAAACGAGTCGACGGCTCACGTTCCCTTGTGCGCCGAAGGCTCTCTTGATATGTGATCCGACCCTCAGACAGACGAAGCCAAGGGAAGACCCAAGGCCGCAATGTGCGTTCAAAGAATCAGTGCTCAGTGTGTCCTGCAATTCACACCAAGTCTCGCAGCTGGCTGCGTTCTTCATCGACCCGAGAACCGAGTGATCCACCGCTTAGAGTCGTGAAAAAGTGTTTGTTCAATTCCGTACAGTCAAAACCAAACGTTTCTGGCACTCGGCCAAACAGTGGCCAAGAAGGGCGCTTTTCAGCGCACGCTTGGACTCCAAAACTCTGCCGCGCCTTTTTCGGCTGCCGCAAATCGAGCAAACGGTGTGTTTCGGACGGCGTTTCGCTTCCGCTACTTGCGAGTGCTTTCGTGGTCCACCCCTCTATAAATACTCGGGAGGCGTCGAAGCCGGTTCTCCAAGCCGGACCCGTAGGTATCGTTGTGTGCTCGCTCTCATTGGCCCGCCTAACCAGAAAATGCCTGCGGTACACCCATTTGGATAAGAGTGCACGCAGATGCGGGCCTCGACGGCTACACATTTCCTCGGGCGGCCGCCTCCCGGCCTCCGTGGAGCGCGGGATGCACGGTCCCATCGACAAGCCTCTCCCGTTTTTACCGTGGCGTCGCGGTTCACCACGGCGGGCGGGTCGGTCTCCTCCGCATAAAAAGGGGGACCCCCGCTTTTTGTTCCACGAAATCGCACAAGCTTTTTTCGCATCCACGGTTTGCCACCGCACACCAAAATGCCGATCCGGCTGCCTACTTTAGCCAACAGGTGGAGCCAGGCGCGCCGTACTTGCGCGGCACTTCCCACGTCCACCGAAGTCGGTGCCAAGGACCACTTTCGGCGCCGGAGCCGCGTACGAGCCTACTCGAGGCGGAAGAACGAAGCCAGCAAGGGCCTGGCCGCAAGTGCGTTCAATTGTCGGGACGTCCAAGTCCCTCGTTCTTCCGTGCTTCCTCTTTCGGCAAGTCGTTGCGGCACCTTCCCAAAGCGCGCAGACCCGCTAATCGCGACGAGCGCGACGTGGCCGTGCCGCCTTTCCCTCGGCAGCAAGCAAAACGCCTGGCAACGTCGACGCTCCCCTAACCGCGATCTCGCACCGTGTTTCGTGTGGCGAATTCAAAAGCCGGCCGGCGCTGCTGCAACCATTACGGTCGGTACGCATACGCCGCGGAGGGCGGGACGGTCATCGGAGCGTGCGGTTCCTCCATCGAGTACTGCGCACCTCGGCCGTCGCATCGCCGTGCCATGACCGGCCGCGCGTCAACGCGAACCGGTGCCAGCGAGATCCCTCGCCTGCAAGAACCGACCGGCAGCCTCCGTCACCCGAGGACGCGGAGGCGCTTGCCGCGGACGGCGGGACGGTATGCACTGGTGCACAGCGGACCCGTCACATCGCCAGTTCCTTGACCGACCGCCGACGCTTGTGCCGTTCCTCTCGTACTTGGCAGTCGCCGCGCGATTGTCGGGTCTCGTTCTTGCACGCTCGAACGGTCGGGAGGGCACTCGGCTGGCGTTTCGGGAACGCGCAGCCTCGCCTTCTACCGACGTAACCACGACTCGCCGTTCGCGCTCCGCCGCTCCTGTTTACAGTACTAGGCGGTCCCGCAGCGGTCGGGTCGCGCATTTCGAGCGCTTCGAGCCACGGTGCAGTGGCGGGTCGAAAGCCGACCTATGAGTGCGTTGCGCCGTTTGTACCCGCGTCCGCCACCTGGCCGACCGTCCAAGGTCGCGGTGTTGGCGTCCGCTGGGCGCAACAATTTGTCACGGGGTGCCGCTCCACATTCAGGCAGCCCCGTGGGGAAAAGCCGACCCCGCGTCCAAACGGGGTCAGCGGCAGAAAGTGTCGGGCGCAGACGCAGCTGAGGCGCTCACCCTTCACAATCCGTTAATGATCCTTCCGCAGGTTCACCTACGGAAACCTTGTTACGACTTTTACTTCCTCTAAATGATCAAGTTTGGTCATCTTTCCAACAGACCGGCGCAACCGAAAGGCCGCGCCGGACATCGGTCCGAAGACCTCACTAAATCATTCAATCGGTAGTAGCGACGGGCGGTGTGTACAAAGGGCAGGGACGTAATCAACGCGAGCTTATGACTCGCGCTTACTGGGAATTCCTCGTTCAAGGGGAACAATTGCAAGCCCCTATCCCAATCACGAAAGAAGTTCCACGGGTTACCCAGTCTTTTCAGACAGGGATAAAGACACGCTGCTTCCTTCAGTGTAGCGCGCGTGCGGCCCCGGACATCTAAGGGCATCACAGACCTGTTATTGCTCTGTTTCGTGCGGCTAGGAGCCGCTTGTCCCTCTAAGAAGGTTGTAAGGTGCTGGGAACCCCGCACCTATTTAATAGGCTAGAGTCTCGTTCGTTATCGGAATTAACCAGACAAATCGCTCCACCAACTAAGAACGGCCATGCACCACCATCCACCGAATCAAGAAAGAGCTCTCAATCTGTCAATCCTCCCAGTGTCCGGGCCGGGTAAGTTTTCCCGTGTTGAGTCAAATTAAGCCGCAGGCTCCACTCCTGGTGGTGCCCTTCCGTCAATTCCTTTAAGTTTCAGCTTTGCAACCATACTTCCCCCGGAACCCAAATACTTTGGTTTCCCGGAAGCTGCCCGCCGAGTCATTTGAGTAACTCAGGCGGATCGCTGGTTGGCATCGTTTATGGTCAGAACTAGGGCGGTATCTGATCGCCTTCGAACCTCTGACTTTCGTTCTTGATCAATGAAAACATTCTTGGCAAATGCTTTCGCAGTAGTTCGTCTTGCGACGGTCCAAGAATTTCACCTCTAGCGCCGCAATACGAATGCCCCCGTCCGTCCCTCTTAATCATTACCTCGTATTCCAAAAACCAACAGAACAGAAACGAGGTCTTGTTCTATTATTCCATGCAAGTTTATTCAGGCGACTCGCCTGCGTTGAGCACTCTAATTTTTTCAAAGTAAAAGCACCGGCCATCTCGAGGCACACAATGAAGTGCACCAAGAAAGAACCGGCATGATGTTCAGTCCGAGCCGTCGCATCGGGTAGATGCACTACTCGTCTGGAACTGAGATCCAACTACGAGCTTTTTAACCGCAGCAGCTTTAGTATACGCTATTGGAGCTGGAATTACCGCGGCTGCTGGCACCAGACTTGCCCTCCAATTGATCCTCGTTAAAGGATTTAGAGTGTACTCATTTCAATTACGGGGCCTCAAAAGAGTCCCGTATTGTTATTTTTCGTCACTACCTCCCCGTGCCGGGAGTGGGTAATTTGCGCGCCTGCTGCCTTCCTTGGATGTGGTAGCCGTTTCTCAGGCTCCCTCTCCGGAATCGAACCCTGATTCTCCGTTACCCGTAACAACCATGGTAAGCAAGTAACCTACCATCGAAAGTTGATAAGGCAGACACTTGAAAGAAACGTCGCCGGCTCGTGGCCATGCGATCAGCACAAAGTTATCCAGAGTCACCACACAATACGGGCCGAAACCCGATCGATCTTGGTCTAATAAAAGCACCCGTTACCCAAAGGGCTCCAGGCTCACTGCATGTATTAGCTCTAGAATTGCCACAGTTATCCAAGTAGGAAGAAACGATCTAAGGAACCATAACTGATTTAATGAGCCATTCGCGGTTTCGCCTTATTTCGGCATGTACTTAGACATGCATGGCTTAATCTTTGAGACAAGCATATGATTACTGGCAGGATCAACCAGGTAATCGTTCGACTGCGCGTCCGTCCTCGCCCTCGGCGGGCCGGACGCAGTCTGTGTGCGGCGGAGGCCACCTTCAGGCGCCCCAACACGCTTATTTTGCACTCCGAGATGACGGCGTTCGAGCTCGCTACGGCACAACCTTCCCGAAAGACGAGTGGGAGCCGTGCGGCAAGAAGCACGTTCATGCTCGCTCTTTTTCGTTGCATCGACTCGGTCGCGCCGTGCGGGTTGCCCAAGCCCGCTGCACTGTCGGTGGACCGGCCGGAACTAGCAACGGAGCCGAGACTGCAAAGCCGCCAGACGACGGGTCACGCCCGCGTCTTCGGCGCTTTCGCATCTGAATCGCCCGAGGACGACACGGAACACACCTCGATATCGTGGTAAAACGGCACCGTCCGACAACCAGCCCCTAACGCATCAAGCGGATGAGGCTGCAGACGACTGCCGTGGATTCCCCTGGAGCAGACCCGAGGACACGCTTGACGAGGCCGAAGCCCGCCGCATATCAGACACCCGGTCGCTTTCGCGTACGCCGCTCACGAGAACCCCCACATAATAGCAGCGATAAGTACCCAGACCTCCTTGGGCCCTAATACGAGCGTACTCGAGAAAATTTCACCGCGGGTGTGCCCCGAAACGTGTGGCATGTTGAGCGTGCCACAAGTCTACGTCGCTCTCAAACCCGCCGAGGTCGTAGAATTTGCGACCCTACTCACGAAATTCCCACCGAGGATACGGCCGCAAACGTACCGCACCTTGGGTAGGCCACGAGTTTGTGCAACACTACGCTGACGGCACAGCACCGAGGTCGTGCGCGCACGCACGGGAAAATTCCGCCGCGGTTTCTGCCGAAAACGTGAGGCACCACGACTCTCCGCAAGTTCGCGTCGACTGCGAAAGACCGAAGTCGTGAACGACGTGTCCGCTACTCGCCGCCGACACGCTGGACACCAAACGTACAACGACTCGACGGCGTCGTAGAGGCCCACGACGCGGTTTTCCTTAACGACGTCTCGGCGTGGCACCGACAGGTTAGAACGGCCGACCAACGTTCCCTGTCCGCCGTTCGGCTCAGTCGAAGGGCTCGGCGACTTCGGCAACGCTGCGAAGCCGCACGGTGACGCACGCCATGTCCCCATTTTTTTTTTCTTTCTGCGTCTGCCGGGGTGCCCCTATAATAGCAGCGATAAGCACCCAGACCGCCGTGGGTCGCTCGCCCCGGCTGACGTGGTTTTTCGTACTCCTGCGGCGGTCGCCGTCAAGCACGTCCAAATACGCTACTTTCGTGGGCGCATTCACGCTCTTTCGCTTCGCCGGAGTGCCAGCACTCACTCTGCCAAAAACGGCGAACATCCGAGCGGCGGTTCCCACTTTTGCGTCGGCGTCGCAAACCCCGCCCCGGCAGACGAGGTTTGCCGTACTCGAGCGACGGTGGCCGGCGGGCACGTCGAAAGACGCCGATATCGTGCGCGAATTGGCGCACCTTGGCTTCACCGGAGTGCCGCCACTGACTCCTCCAAAAACGGCGAAGATCCGAGCGGCGCTTCCCACTTTCGCATCGGCGTCCCGAACTCCGCCCCGGCTGACGCGGTTTACCGTACTCGTGCGACGGTCGCCGGCGAGCACGTGGAAAGACGCCGATATCGTGCCCGAATCGGCTGCGTTCGGCTTCGCCGGAGTGCCAGCACTGGCTCGGCGAAAGACGACGAACATCCGAGCGACGGTTCTCACTATTGCGTACGCGTCGCAAACCCCGCCCCGGCAGACGCACTTTGCCGTACTCGTGCGACGGTCGCCGGCGAGCACGTAGAAAGACGCCGATATCGTGCCGGAATCGGCCCCGTTTGGCTTCGCCGGAGTGCCAGCACTCACTCGGCCACAAACGGCGAACATCCGAGCGGCGGTTCCCACTTAGCCGTCGGCGTCCCGAACTCCGCCCCGGCAGACGCGGTTGCCGAGCTCGTGCGACTAGCGACCGCGAAGCCGTCTCGCGACGCCGCTTTCGTGCGCGGCTCCCACTGCGACCTGGGTCACCCGAGGTCGACGAGCAAAAAAGAATGTCGAAAAAAATTTTTTTTTTTTTTGCGTCTGCCGGGGTGCCCCTATAATAGCAGCGATAAGCACCCAGACCGCCATGGGTCGCTCGCCCCGGCTGACGTGGTTTTTCGTTTTCCTGCGGTGGTCGTCGTCAAGCACGTCCAAACACGCCACTTTCGTGGGCGCATTCGCGCTCTTTCGCTTCGCCGGAGTGCCAGCACTCACTCTGCCAAAAACGGCGAACATCCGAGCGGCGGTTCCCACTTTTGCGTCGGCGTCGCAAACCCCGCCCCGGCAGACGAGGTTTGCCGTACTCGTGCGACGGTGGCCGGCGGGCACGTCGAAAGACGCCGATATCGTGCGCGAATTGGCGCACCTTGGCTTCACCGGAGTGCCGCCACTGACTCCTCCAAAAACGGCGAAGATCCGAGCGGCGCTTCCCACTTTCGCATCGGCGTCCCGAACTCCGCCCCGGCTGACGCGGTTTACCGTACTCGTGCGACGGTCGCCGGCGAGCACGTGGAAAGACGCCGATATCGTGCCCGAATCGGCTCCGTTCGGCTTCGCCGGATTGCCAGCACTGGCTCGGCGAAAGACGACGAACATCCGAGCGACGGTTCTCACTATTGCGTACGCGTCGCAAACCCCGCCCCGGCAGACGCACTTTGCCGTACTCGTGCGACGGTCGCCGGCGAGCACGTAGAAAGACGCCGATATCGTGCCGGAATCGGCCCCGTTTGGCTTCGCCGGAGTGCCAGCACTCACTCGGCCACAAACGGCGAACATCCGAGCGGCGGTTCCCACTTAGCCGTCGGCGTCCCGAACTCCGCCCCGGCAGACGCGGTTGCCGAGCTCGTGCGACTAGCGACCGCGAAGCCGTCTCGCGACGCCGCTTTCGTGCGCGGCTCCCACTGCGACCTGGGTCACCCGAGGTCGACGAGCAAAAAAGAATGTCGAAAAAAATTTTTTTTTTTTTTTTTTGCGTCTGCCGGGGTGCCCCTATAATAGCAGCGATAAGCACCCAGACCGCCATGGGTCGCTCGCCCCGGCTGACGTGGTTTTTCGTTTTCCTGCGGTGGTCGTCGTCAAGCACGTCCAAACACGCCACTTTCGTGGGCGCATTCGCGCTCTTTCGCTTCGCCGGAGTGCCAGCACTCACTCTGCCAAAAACGGCGAACATCCTAGTGGCGGTTCCCACTTTTGCGTCGGCGTCGCCAACCCCGCCCCGGCATACGCGGTTTGCCGTACTCGTGCGGCGGTGGCCGGCGGGCACGTCGAAAGACACCGATATCGTGCGCGAGTCGATGCTTCTTGGTCTCGCAGGAGGGCCGCCACTCACTCCTGCAAAAACGGCGAAGATCCGAGCGGCGCTTCCCACTTTTTCGTCGGCGTCGCAAACCTCGCCCCGGCAGACGCGCTTTGCCGTACTCGTGCGACGGTCGCCGGCGAGCACGTCGAAATACGCCGATATCGTGCCCGAATCGGCCCCGTTTCGCTTCGCCGGAGTGCCAGCACTCGCTCGGCCAAAGACGACGAACATCCGAGCGACGGTTCCCACTATTGCGTACGCGTCGCGAACCCCGCCCCGGCAGACGCGGTTTGCCGTACTCGTGCGGCGGTGGCCGGCGGGCACGTCGAAAGACGCCGATATCGTGCACGAATTGGCGCTCCTTGGCTTCACCGGAGTGCCAGCACTCACTCGGCCAAAAACGGCGAACATCCGAGCAGCGGTACCCACTTAGCCGTCGGCATCCCGAACTCCGCGCCGGCTGACGCGGTTGCCGAGCTCGTGCGACTAGCGACCGCGAACGCGTCTCGCGACGCCGCTTTCGTGCGCGGCTCCCATTGCGACCTGGGTTACCCGAGCTCGACCAGCAAAAAAGAAGGTCGAAAATTTTTTTTTTTTTTTCTGCGTCTGCCGGGGTGCCCCTATAATAGCAGCGATAAGCACCCAGACCGCCGTGTGTCGCTCGCCCCGGCTGACGTGGTTTTTCGTACTCCTGCAGCGGTCGCCGTCACGCACGTCCAAATACGCCACTTTCGTGGGCGCATTCGCGCTCTTTCGCGTCGCCGGAGTGCCAGCACTCACTCTGCCAAAAACGGCCAACATCCGAGCGGCGGTTCCCACTTTTGCGTCGGCGTCGTAAACCCCGCCCCGGCAGACGCGGTTTGCCCTACTCGTGCGACGGTCGCCGGCGAGCGCGTCGAAAGACGCCGATATCGTGCGCTAATTGGCGCTCCCTGGCTTCTCCGGAGTGCCGCCACTCACTCCTCCAAAAACGGCGAAGATCCGAGCGGCGTTCTCCACTTTCGCATCGGCGTCCCGAACTCCGCCCGGGCTGACGCGGTTTACCGTACTCGTGCGACGGTCGCCGGCGGGCACGTCGAAAGACGCCGATATCGTGCCGTAATCGGCCCCGTTTGGCTTCGCCCGTGTGCCAGCACTCACTCGGCCAAAAACGGCGAACATCCGAGCAGCGTTTCCCACTTTCGCATCGGCGTCCCGAAGCCCGCCCCGGCAGACGCGGTTTGCCCTACTCGAGCGACGGTCGCCGGCGATCACGTCGAAAGGCGCCGAATTCGTGCACGAATCGATGCTTCTTGGTCTCGCAGGAGGGCCGCCACTCACTCCTGCAAAAACGGCGAAGATCCGAGTTGCGCTTCCCACTTTTTCGTCGGCGTCCCGAACTACGCCCCGGCTGACGCGGTTTACCGTACTCGTGCGACGGTCGCCGGCGGGCACTTCAAAATACGCCGATTTCGTGGGCGCATTCACGCTGTTTCGCTTCCCCGGAGTGCCAACACTCACTCTGCCGAAAGCGGCGATCATCCGAGCGGCGGTTCCCACTTTTGCGTCGGCTTCGCAAACGGCGCCCCGGCAGACGCGCTCGTGCGACGTACTCGTGCGACGGTCGCCGGCGAGCACGTCGAAAGACGCCGATATCGTGCTCGAATCGACCCCGTTTCGCTTCGCCGGAGTGCTGCCAGTCACGGCGCAGAAAACGGCGAACAAGTGTTTTTTTTTTTTTTTTTCCTAGAATTTGTGTTATAGAAGGCACATTTGATATCGGACGATAATTTTCAACTTTATCACGCGCACCGATTTTCGTGTAGAGGTTTGCAAGTTTATGGGAATTTCTCCACTTGGAATAATGCGATTTAGTAGTACTACGAGAACTTCATGGATGTACTCAAGGGTACGGGGCAAGTCAGTTACGTCAACACCTGCAGATTTTTTACACTTCAAACTGAAAATTGTTGGTTGTGAGTCCTCGTGTGATATTAAAGGCCGATTCGCTAACACATAGAACAAAGAAAGAAAGGAAGAAAAAACGCCCGCGCTCGCTCAAGAAACCTGGGTTCGCAACAAGTGGCAACAACAAGCAACCGAGCGAGTGCGCCAAAACCCGTGGCGGCCGAACAAACGCGAAGTCCCAACCGCGTCAGCCGGGGCGGCACGGGACAGGAAAAATCACTTCAGCCGGGGCGGCGGGGCACCGAATAAACCTCGTCACCTCGTCGCAGGATAAAAGAGGAAACAAAAAGTCTAAACAGCGTCTGCTGGAGCGAATGCGTAATAAAACAACAACAACAACAAAAAAAAAAAACACCCGCGCTCAAGAAGTCTGCAATCACCACAAAAGGCGACTGTGACCGAGCAGCGTCAGCCGGGGCCGTGCGGAAACGGAAAAACCGCGACTACCGGGGCGTCGAGGCACCGAAAAATCCACTTCAGCCGCGGCGAAAAAAAAAAACAAAAAGAAAGACGGAGGGGGGGGGGGGAACCACGTCTGCCGGGGCGAAGGAAAAAAAAAAAACGCGTCTGCCGGGGCGAGCCCGGGTGCGGCACCACCGGGAAAACTGTGGCAAACAGACATGGCGATCGAGTGAGTGGGCCGCCAGCCAGGCTCAGCCAAAAAGTGCAAAGTCCGAACTGCGTCAGCCGGGGCGGCAAAAACCGCGTCAGCCGGGGCGGCGCAAAAAACCGCGTCTGCCGGGGCGGCACGAAACCGCGTCAGCCGGGGCGGCGCGAAAACTGCGTCAGCCGGGGCGAAAGAAAAAAAAAAAAAAACGCGTCTGCCGGGGCGAGCCCGGGTGCGGCACCACCGGGAAAACTGTGGCAAACAGACATGGCGATCGAGTGAGTGGGCCGCCAGCCAGGCACAGCCGAAAAGTGCAAAGTCCGAACCGTGTCAGCCGGGGCGGCAAAAAACCGCGTCAGCCGGGGCGGCGCAAAAAACCGCGTCTGCCGGGGCGGCACGAAACCGCGTCTGCCGGGGCGGCGCGAAAACTGCGTCAGCCGGGGCGAGCCCGGGTGCGGCACCACCGGGAAAACTGTGGCAAACAGACATGGCGATCGAGTGAGTGGGCCGCCAGCCAGGCTCAGCCAAAAAGTGCCAAGTCCGAACTGCGTCAGCCGGGGCGGCAAAAAACCGCGTCAGCCGGGGCGGCGCAAAAAACCGCGTCTGCCGGGGCGGCGCGAAAACCGCGTCTGCCGGGGCGGCGCGAAAACTGCGTCAGCCGGGGCGAAAGAAAAAAAAAAACGCGTCTGCCGGGGCGAGCCCGGGTGCGGCACCACCGGGAAAACTGTGGCAAACAGACATGGCGATCGAGTGAGTGGGCCGCCAGCAAGGCTCAGCCAAAAAGTGCTAAGTCCGAACTGCGTCAGCTGGGGCGGCAAAAAACCGCGTCTGCCGGGGCGGCACGAAACCGCGTCAGCCGGGGCGGCGCGAAAACCGCGTCTGCCGGGGCGGCACGAAACCGCGTCAGCCGGGGCGGCGCGAAAACTGCGTCAGCCGGGGCGAGCCCGGGTGCGGCACCACCGGGAAAACTGTGGCAAACAGACATGGCGATCGAGTGAGTGGGCCGCCAGCCAGGCTCAGCCAAAAAGTGCTAAGTCCGAACTGCGTCAGCCGGGGCGGCAAAAACCGCGTCAGCCGGGGCGGCGCAAAAAACCGCGTCTGCCGGGGCGGCACGAAACCGCGTCAGCCGGGGCGGCGCGAAAACTGCGTCAGCCGGGGCGAAAGAAAAAAAAAAAACGCGTCTGCCGGGGCGAGCCCGGGTGCGGCACCACCGGGAAAACTGTGGCAAACAGACATGGCGATCGAGTGAGTGGGCCGCCAGCCAGGCACAGCCGAAAAGTGCCAAGTCCGAACTGCGTCAGCCGGGGCGGCAAAAAACCGCGTCAGCCGGGGCGGCGCAAAAAACCGCGTCTGCCGGGGCGGCACGAAACCGCGTCAGCCGGGGCGGCGCGAAAACTGCGTCAGCCGGGGCGAGCCCGGGTGCGGCACCACCGGGAAAACTGTGGCAAACAGACATGGCGATCGAGTGAGTGGGCCGCCAGCCAGGCTCAGCCAAAAAGTGCCAAGTCCGAACTGCGTCAGCCGGGGCGGCGCAAAAAACCGCGTCTGCCGGGGCGGCGCGAAAACCGCGTCTGCCGGGGCGGCGCGAAAACTGCGTCAGCCGGGGCGAAAGAAAAAAAAAACGCGTCTGCCGGGGCGGCAAAAAACCGCGTCTGCCGGGGCGGCACGAAACCGCGTCAGCCGGGGCGGCGCGAAAACCGCGTCTGCCGGGGCGGCACGAAACCGCGTCAGCCGGGGCGAGCCCGGGTGCGGCACCACCGGGAAAACTGTGGCAAACAGACATGGCGATCGAGTGAGTGGGCCGCCAGCCAGGCACAGCCGAAAAGTGCTAAGTCCGAACTGCGTCAGCCGGGGCGGCAAAAACCGCGTCAGCCGGGGCGGCGCAAAAACCGCGTCTGCCGGGGCGAATGCAAAAAAAACAAAGAAAAAAGCCCGCGCTTAATCAAAAGAAAACAAAGAAAAAAGCTTGCGCTTAAGCAAAAGAAAACAAACAAAAAAAGTTCGCGCTTAAGCCTGGCGGTGGAACCACCGGGGCAAACAGACCTGGCGATCGAGTGAGTGGGCCGCCAGCCGGGGTGAGCCAAAAAGTGCAAAGTCGGAACCGCGTCAGCCGGGGCGGCGCGAAAACCGCGTCAGCCGGGGCGGCGCAAAAACTGCGTCAGCCGGGGCGGCACGGAAAAACGAAAACCGCGTCAGCCGGGGCGGCACGGAAAAACGAAAACCACGTCAGCCGGGGCGACATCAAAATGAGGAAAAAAAAAAAAACTGCCTTAGGACACCTGCGTACACTTTCATGCGTTTGGGCATATCTCTCTGTAACACGCGCGCCCCTCGTTACGCGCGGCACTCTGTTTTCTCCGACACCCA
>NW_027465061.1:35000-45000 GCF_043290135.1 Rhipicephalus microplus
GGCCGCAAGTGCGTTCAATTGTCGGGACGTCCAAGTCCCTCGTTCTTCCGTGCTTCCTCTTTCGGCAAGTCGTTGCGGCACCTTCCCAAAGCGCGCAGACCCGCTAATCGCGACGAGCGCGACGTGGCCGTGCCGCCTTTCCCTCGGCAGCAAGCAAAACGCCTGGCAACGTCGACGCTCCCCTAACCGCGATCTCGCACCGTGTTTCGTGTGGCGAATTCAAAAGCCGGCCGGCGCTGCTGCAACCATTACGGTCGGTACGCATACGCCGCGGAGGGCGGGACGGTCATCGGAGCGTGCGGTTCCTCCATCGAGTACTGCGCACCTCGGCCGTCGCATCGCCGTGCCATGACCGGCCGCGCGTCAACGCGAACCGGTGCCAGCGAGATCCCTCGCCTGCAAGAACCGACCGGCAGCCTCCGTCACCCGAGGACGCGGAGGCGCTTGCCGCGGACGGCGGGACGGTATGCACTGGTGCACAGCGGACCCGTCACATCGCCAGTTCCTTGACCGACCGCCGACGCTTGTGCCGTTCCTCTCGTACTTGGCAGTCGCCGCGCGATTGTCGGGTCTCGTTCTTGCACGCTCGAACGGTCGGGAGGGCACTCGGCTGGCGTTTCGGGAACGCGCAGCCTCGCCTTCTACCGACGTAACCACGACTCGCCGTTCGCGCTCCGCCGCTCCTGTTTACAGTACTAGGCGGTCCCGCAGCGGTCGGGTCGCGCATTTCGAGCGCTTCGAGCCACGGTGCAGTGGCGGGTCGAAAGCCGACCTATGAGTGCGTTGCGCCGTTTGTACCCGCGTCCGCCACCTGGCCGACCGTCCAAGGTCGCGGTGTTGGCGTCCGCTGGGCGCAACAATTTGTCACGGGGTGCCGCTCCACATTCAGGCAGCCCCGTGGGGAAAAGCCGACCCCGCGTCCAAACGGGGTCAGCGGCAGAAAGTGTCGGGCGCAGACGCAGCTGAGGCGCTCACCCTTCACAATCCGTTAATGATCCTTCCGCAGGTTCACCTACGGAAACCTTGTTACGACTTTTACTTCCTCTAAATGATCAAGTTTGGTCATCTTTCCAACAGACCGGCGCAACCGAAAGGCCGCGCCGGACATCGGTCCGAAGACCTCACTAAATCATTCAATCGGTAGTAGCGACGGGCGGTGTGTACAAAGGGCAGGGACGTAATCAACGCGAGCTTATGACTCGCGCTTACTGGGAATTCCTCGTTCAAGGGGAACAATTGCAAGCCCCTATCCCAATCACGAAAGAAGTTCCACGGGTTACCCAGTCTTTTCAGACAGGGATAAAGACACGCTGCTTCCTTCAGTGTAGCGCGCGTGCGGCCCCGGACATCTAAGGGCATCACAGACCTGTTATTGCTCTGTTTCGTGCGGCTAGGAGCCGCTTGTCCCTCTAAGAAGGTTGTAAGGTGCTGGGAACCCCGCACCTATTTAATAGGCTAGAGTCTCGTTCGTTATCGGAATTAACCAGACAAATCGCTCCACCAACTAAGAACGGCCATGCACCACCATCCACCGAATCAAGAAAGAGCTCTCAATCTGTCAATCCTCCCAGTGTCCGGGCCGGGTAAGTTTTCCCGTGTTGAGTCAAATTAAGCCGCAGGCTCCACTCCTGGTGGTGCCCTTCCGTCAATTCCTTTAAGTTTCAGCTTTGCAACCATACTTCCCCCGGAACCCAAATACTTTGGTTTCCCGGAAGCTGCCCGCCGAGTCATTTGAGTAACTCAGGCGGATCGCTGGTTGGCATCGTTTATGGTCAGAACTAGGGCGGTATCTGATCGCCTTCGAACCTCTGACTTTCGTTCTTGATCAATGAAAACATTCTTGGCAAATGCTTTCGCAGTAGTTCGTCTTGCGACGGTCCAAGAATTTCACCTCTAGCGCCGCAATACGAATGCCCCCGTCCGTCCCTCTTAATCATTACCTCGTATTCCAAAAACCAACAGAACAGAAACGAGGTCTTGTTCTATTATTCCATGCAAGTTTATTCAGGCGACTCGCCTGCGTTGAGCACTCTAATTTTTTCAAAGTAAAAGCACCGGCCATCTCGAGGCACACAATGAAGTGCACCAAGAAAGAACCGGCATGATGTTCAGTCCGAGCCGTCGCATCGGGTAGATGCACTACTCGTCTGGAACTGAGATCCAACTACGAGCTTTTTAACCGCAGCAGCTTTAGTATACGCTATTGGAGCTGGAATTACCGCGGCTGCTGGCACCAGACTTGCCCTCCAATTGATCCTCGTTAAAGGATTTAGAGTGTACTCATTTCAATTACGGGGCCTCAAAAGAGTCCCGTATTGTTATTTTTCGTCACTACCTCCCCGTGCCGGGAGTGGGTAATTTGCGCGCCTGCTGCCTTCCTTGGATGTGGTAGCCGTTTCTCAGGCTCCCTCTCCGGAATCGAACCCTGATTCTCCGTTACCCGTAACAACCATGGTAAGCAAGTAACCTACCATCGAAAGTTGATAAGGCAGACACTTGAAAGAAACGTCGCCGGCTCGTGGCCATGCGATCAGCACAAAGTTATCCAGAGTCACCACACAATACGGGCCGAAACCCGATCGATCTTGGTCTAATAAAAGCACCCGTTACCCAAAGGGCTCCAGGCTCACTGCATGTATTAGCTCTAGAATTGCCACAGTTATCCAAGTAGGAAGAAACGATCTAAGGAACCATAACTGATTTAATGAGCCATTCGCGGTTTCGCCTTATTTCGGCATGTACTTAGACATGCATGGCTTAATCTTTGAGACAAGCATATGATTACTGGCAGGATCAACCAGGTAATCGTTCGACTGCGCGTCCGTCCTCGCCCTCGGCGGGCCGGACGCAGTCTGTGTGCGGCGGAGGCCACCTTCAGGCGCCCCAACACGCTTATTTTGCACTCCGAGATGACGGCGTTCGAGCTCGCTACGGCACAACCTTCCCGAAAGACGAGTGGGAGCCGTGCGGCAAGAAGCACGTTCATGCTCGCTCTTTTTCGTTGCATCGACTCGGTCGCGCCGTGCGGGTTGCCCAAGCCCGCTGCACTGTCGGTGGACCGGCCGGAACTAGCAACGGAGCCGAGACTGCAAAGCCGCCAGACGACGGGTCACGCCCGCGTCTTCGGCGCTTTCGCATCTGAATCGCCCGAGGACGACACGGAACACACCTCGATATCGTGGTAAAACGGCACCGTCCGACAACCAGCCCCTAACGCATCAAGCGGATGAGGCTGCAGACGACTGCCGTGGATTCCCCTGGAGCAGACCCGAGGACACGCTTGACGAGGCCGAAGCCCGCCGCATATCAGACACCCGGTCGCTTTCGCGTACGCCGCTCACGAGAACCCCCACATAATAGCAGCGATAAGTACCCAGACCTCCTTGGGCCCTAATACGAGCGTACTCGAGAAAATTTCACCGCGGGTGTGCCCCGAAACGTGTGGCATGTTGAGCGTGCCACAAGTCTACGTCGCTCTCAAACCCGCCGAGGTCGTAGAATTTGCGACCCTACTCACGAAATTCCCACCGAGGATACGGCCGCAAACGTACCGCACCTTGGGTAGGCCACGAGTTTGTGCAACACTACGCTGACGGCACAGCACCGAGGTCGTGCGCGCACGCACGGGAAAATTCCGCCGCGGTTTCTGCCGAAAACGTGAGGCACCACGACTCTCCGCAAGTTCGCGTCGACTGCGAAAGACCGAAGTCGTGAACGACGTGTCCGCTACTCGCCGCCGACACGCTGGACACCAAACGTACAACGACTCGACGGCGTCGTAGAGGCCCACGACGCGGTTTTCCTTAACGACGTCTCGGCGTGGCACCGACAGGTTAGAACGGCCGACCAACGTTCCCTGTCCGCCGTTCGGCTCAGTCGAAGGGCTCGGCGACTTCGGCAACGCTGCGAAGCCGCACGGTGACGCACGCCATGTCCCCATTTTTTTTTTCTTTCTGCGTCTGCCGGGGTGCCCCTATAATAGCAGCGATAAGCACCCAGACCGCCGTGGGTCGCTCGCCCCGGCTGACGTGGTTTTTCGTACTCCTGCGGCGGTCGCCGTCAAGCACGTCCAAATACGCTACTTTCGTGGGCGCATTCACGCTCTTTCGCTTCGCCGGAGTGCCAGCACTCACTCTGCCAAAAACGGCGAACATCCGAGCGGCGGTTCCCACTTTTGCGTCGGCGTCGCAAACCCCGCCCCGGCAGACGAGGTTTGCCGTACTCGTGCGACGGTGGCCGGCGGGCACGTCGAAAGACGCCGATATCGTGCGCGAATTGGCGCACCTTGGCTTCACCGGAGTGCCGCCACTGACTCCTCCAAAAACGGCGAAGATCCGAGCGGCGCTTCCCACTTTCGCATCGGCGTCCCGAACTCCGCCCCGGCTGACGCGGTTTACCGTACTCGTGCGACGGTCGCCGGCGAGCACGTGGAAAGACGCCGATATCGTGCCCGAATCGGCTCCGTTCGGCTTCGCCGGAGTGCCAGCACTGGCTCGGCGAAAGACGACGAACATCCGAGCGACGGTTCTCACTATTGCGTACGCGTCGCAAACCCCGCCCCGGCAGACGCACTTTGCCGTACTCGTGCGACGGTCGCCGGCGAGCACGTAGAAAGACGCCGATATCGTGCCGGAATCGGCCCCGTTTGGCTTCGCCGGAGTGCCAGCACTCACTCGGCCACAAACGGCGAACATCCGAGCGGCGGTTCCCACTTAGCCGTCGGCGTCCCGAACTCCGCCCCGGCAGACGCGGTTGCCGAGCTCGTGCGACTAGCGACCGCGAAGCCGTCTCGCGACGCCGCTTTCGTGCGCGGCTCCCACTGCGACCTGGGTCACCCGAGGTCGACGAGCAAAAAAGAATGTCGAAAAAAATTTTTTTTTTTTTTTGCGTCTGCCGGGGTGCCCCTATAATAGCAGCGATAAGCACCCAGACCGCCATGGGTCGCTCGCCCCGGCTGACGTGGTTTTTCGTTTTCCTGCGGTGGTCGTCGTCAAGCACGTCCAAACACGCCACTTTCGTGGGCGCATTCGCGCTCTTTCGCTTCGCCGGAGTGCCAGCACTCACTCTGCCAAAAACGGCGAACATCCGAGCGGCGGTTCCCACTTTTGCGTCGGCGTCGCAAACCCCGCCCCGGCAGACGAGGTTTGCCGTACTCGTGCGACGGTGGCCGGCGGGCACGTCGAAAGACGCCGATATCGTGCGCGAATTGGCGCACCTTGGCTTCACCGGAGTGCCGCCACTGACTCCTCCAAAAACGGCGAAGATCCGAGCGGCGCTTCCCACTTTCGCATCGGCGTCCCGAACTCCGCCCCGGCTGACGCGGTTTACCGTACTCGTGCGACGGTCGCCGGCGAGCACGTCGAAATACGCCGATATCGTGCCCGAATCGGCCCCGTTTCGCTTCGCCGGAGTGCCAGCACTCGCTCGGCCAAAGACGACGAACATCCGAGCGACGGTTCCCACTATTGCGTACGCGTCGCGAACCCCGCCCCGGCAGACGCGGTTTGCCGTACTCGTGCGGCGGTGGCCGGCGGGCACGTCGAAAGACGCCGATATCGTGCACGAATTGGCGCTCCTTGGCTTCACCGGAGTGCCAGCACTCACTCGGCCAAAAACGGCGAACATCCGAGCAGCGGTACCCACTTAGCCGTCGGCATCCCGAACTCCGCGCCGGCTGACGCGGTTGCCGAGCTCGTGCGACTAGCGACCGCGAACGCGTCTCGCGACGCCGCTTTCGTGCGCGGCTCCCATTGCGACCTGGGTTACCCGAGCTCGACCAGCAAAAAAGAAGGTCGAAAATTTTTTTTTTTTTTCTGCGTCTGCCGGGGTGCCCCTATAATAGCAGCGATAAGCACCCAGACCGCCGTGTGTCGCTCGCCCCGGCTGACGTGGTTTTTCGTACTCCTGCAGCGGTCGCCGTCACGCACGTCCAAATACGCCACTTTCGTGGGCGCATTCGCGCTCTTTCGCGTCGCCGGAGTGCCAGCACTCACTCTGCCAAAAACGGCCAACATCCGAGCGGCGGTTCCCACTTTTGCGTCGGCGTCGTAAACCCCGCCCCGGCAGACGCGGTTTGCCCTACTCGTGCGACGGTCGCCGGCGAGCGCGTCGAAAGACGCCGATATCGTGCGCTAATTGGCGCTCCCTGGCTTCTCCGGAGTGCCGCCACTCACTCCTCCAAAAACGGCGAAGATCCGAGCGGCGTTCTCCACTTTCGCATCGGCGTCCCGAACTCCGCCCGGGCTGACGCGGTTTACCGTACTCGTGCGACGGTCGCCGGCGGGCACGTCGAAAGACGCCGATATCGTGCCGTAATCGGCCCCGTTTGGCTTCGCCCGTGTGCCAGCACTCACTCGGCCAAAAACGGCGAACATCCGAGCAGCGTTTCCCACTTTCGCATCGGCGTCCCGAAGCCCGCCCCGGCAGACGCGGTTTGCCCTACTCGAGCGACGGTCGCCGGCGATCACGTCGAAAGGCGCCGAATTCGTGCACGAATCGATGCTTCTTGGTCTCGCAGGAGGGCCGCCACTCACTCCTGCAAAAACGGCGAAGATCCGAGTTGCGCTTCCCACTTTTTCGTCGGCGTCCCGAACTACGCCCCGGCTGACGCGGTTTACCGTACTCGTGCGACGGTCGCCGGCGGGCACTTCAAAATACGCCGATTTCGTGGGCGCATTCACGCTGTTTCGCTTCCCCGGAGTGCCAACACTCACTCTGCCGAAAGCGGCGATCATCCGAGCGGCGGTTCCCACTTTTGCGTCGGCTTCGCAAACGGCGCCCCGGCAGACGCGCTCGTGCGACGTACTCGTGCGACGGTCGCCGGCGAGCACGTCGAAAGACGCCGATATCGTGCTCGAATCGACCCCGTTTCGCTTCGCCGGAGTGCTGCCAGTCACGGCGCAGAAAACGGCGAACAAGTGTTTTTTTTTTTTTTTTCCTAGAATTTGTGTTATAGAAGGCACATTTGATATCGGACGATAATTTTCAACTTTATCACGCGCACCGATTTTCGTGTAGAGGTTTGCAAGTTTATGGGAATTTCTCCACTTGGAATAATGCGATTTAGTAGTACTACGAGAACTTCATGGATGTACTCAAGGGTACGGGGCAAGTCAGTTACGTCAACACCTGCAGATTTTTTACACTTCAAACTGAAAATTGTTGGTTGTGAGTCCTCGTGTGATATTAAAGGCCGATTCGCTAACACATAGAACAAAGAAAGAAAGGAAGAAAAAACGCCCGCGCTCGCTCAAGAAACCTGGGTTCGCAACAAGTGGCAACAACAAGCAACCGAGCGAGTGCGCCAAAACCCGTGGCGGCCGAACAAACGCGAAGTCCCAACCGCGTCAGCCGGGGCGGCACGGGACAGGAAAAATCACTTCAGCCGGGGCGGCGGGGCACCGAATAAACCTCGTCACCTCGTCGCAGGATAAAAGAGGAAACAAAAAGTCTAAACAGCGTCTGCTGGAGCGAATGCGTAATAAAACAACAACAACAACAAAAAAAAAAAACACCCGCGCTCAAGAAGTCTGCAATCACCACAAAAGGCGACTGTGACCGAGCAGCGTCAGCCGGGGCCGTGCGGAAACGGAAAAACCGCGACTACCGGGGCGTCGAGGCACCGAAAAATCCACTTCAGCCGCGGCGAAAAAAAAAAACAAAAAGAAAGACGGAGGGGGGGGGGGGAACCACGTCTGCCGGGGCGAAGGAAAAAAAAAAACGCGTCTGCCGGGGCGAGCCCGGGTGCGGCACCACCGGGAAAACTGTGGCAAACAGACATGGCGATCGAGTGAGTGGGCCGCCAGCCAGGCTCAGCCAAAAAGTGCAAAGTCCGAACTGCGTCAGCCGGGGCGGCAAAAACCGCGTCAGCCGGGGCGGCGCAAAAAACCGCGTCTGCCGGGGCGGCACGAAACCGCGTCAGCCGGGGCGGCGCGAAAACTGCGTCAGCCGGGGCGAAAGAAAAAAAAAAAAAAACGCGTCTGCCGGGGCGAGCCCGGGTGCGGCACCACCGGGAAAACTGTGGCAAACAGACATGGCGATCGAGTGAGTGGGCCGCCAGCCAGGCACAGCCGAAAAGTGCAAAGTCCGAACCGTGTCAGCCGGGGCGGCAAAAAACCGCGTCAGCCGGGGCGGCGCAAAAAACCGCGTCTGCCGGGGCGGCACGAAACCGCGTCTGCCGGGGCGGCGCGAAAACTGCGTCAGCCGGGGCGAGCCCGGGTGCGGCACCACCGGGAAAACTGTGGCAAACAGACATGGCGATCGAGTGAGTGGGCCGCCAGCCAGGCTCAGCCAAAAAGTGCCAAGTCCGAACTGCGTCAGCCGGGGCGGCAAAAAACCGCGTCAGCCGGGGCGGCGCAAAAAACCACGTCTGCCGGGGCGGCGCGAAAACCGCGTCTGCCGGGGCGGCGCGAAAACTGCGTCAGCCGGGGCGAAAGAAAAAAAAAAACGCGTCTGCCGGGGCGAGCCCGGGTGCGGCACCACCGGGAAAACTGTGGCAAACAGACATGGCGATCGAGTGAGTGGGCCGCCAGCAAGGCTCAGCCAAAAAGTGCTAAGTCCGAACTGCGTCAGCTGGGGCGGCAAAAAACCGCGTCTGCCGGGGCGGCACGAAACCGCGTCAGCCGGGGCGGCGCGAAAACCGCGTCTGCCGGGGCGGCACGAAACCGCGTCAGCCGGGGCGGCGCGAAAACTGCGTCAGCCGGGGCGAGCCCGGGTGCGGCACCACCGGGAAAACTGTGGCAAACAGACATGGCGATCGAGTGAGTGGGCCGCCAGCCAGGCACAGCCGAAAAGTGCTAAGTCCGAACTGCGTCAGCCGGGGCGGCAAAAACCGCGTCAGCCGGGGCGGCGCGAAAACCGCGTCTGCCGGGGCGGCACGAAACCGCGTCAGCCGGGGCGGCGCGAAAACTGCGTCAGCCGGGGCGAGCCCGGGTGCGGCACCACCGGGAAAACTGTGGCTAACAGACATGGCGATCGAGTGAGTGGGCCACCAGCCAGGCTCAGCCAAAAAGTGCTAAGTCCGAACTGCGTCAGCCGGGGCGGCAAAAACCGCGTCAGCCGGGGCGGCGCAAAAAACCGCGTCTGCCGGGGCGGCACGAAACCGCGTCAGCCGGGGCGGCGCGAAAACTGCGTCAGCCGGGGCGAAAGAAAAAAAAAAAACGCGTCTGCCGGGGCGAGCCCGGGTGCGGCACCACCGGGAAAACTGTGGCAAACAGACATGGCGATCGAGTGAGTGGGCCGCCAGCCAGGCACAGCCGAAAAGTGCCAAGTCCGAACTGCGTCAGCCGGGGCGGCAAAAAACCGCGTCAGCCGGGGCGGCGCAAAAAACCGCGTCTGCCGGGGCGGCACGAAACCGCGTCAGCCGGGGCGGCGCGAAAACTGCGTCAGCCGGGGCGAGCCCGGGTGCGGCACCACCGGGAAAACTGTGGCAAACAGACATGGCGATCGAGTGAGTGGGCCGCCAGCCAGGCTCAGCCAAAAAGTGCCAAGTCCGAACTGCGTCAGCCGGGGCGGCGCAAAAAACCGCGTCTGCCGGGGCGGCGCGAAAACCGCGTCTGCCGGGGCGGCGCGAAAACTGCGTCAGCCGGGGCGAAAGAAAAAAAAAACGCGTCTGCCGGGGCGGCAAAAAACCGCGTCTGCCGGGGCGGCACGAAACCGCGTCAGCCGGGGCGGCGCGAAAACCGCGTCTGCCGGGGCGGCACGAAACCGCGTCAGCCGGGGCGAGCCCGGGTGCGGCACCACCGGGAAAACTGTGGCAAACAGACATGGCGATCGAGTGAGTGGGCCGCCAGCCAGGCACAGCCGAAAAGTGCTAAGTCCGAACTGCGTCAGCCGGGGCGGCAAAAACCGCGTCAGCCGGGGCGGCGCAAAAACCGCGTCTGCCGGGGCGAATGCAAAAAAAACAAAGAAAAAAGCCCGCGCTTAATCAAAAGAAAACAAAGAAAAAAGCTTGCGCTTAATCAAAAGAAAACAAACAAAAAAAGTTCGCGCTTAAGCCTGG
>NW_027465061.1:52500-63217 GCF_043290135.1 Rhipicephalus microplus
CCTCCCGGCCTCCGTGGAGCGCGGGATGCACGGTCCCATCGACAAGCCTCTCCCGTTTTTACCGTGGCGTCGCGGTTCACCACGGCGGGCGGGTCGGTCTCCTCCGCATAAAAAGGGGGACCCCCGCTTTTTGTTCCACGAAATCGCACAAGCTTTTTTCGCATCCACGGTTTGCCACCGCACACCAAAATGCCGATCCGGCTGCCTACTTTAGCCAACAGGTGGAGCCAGGCGCGCCGTACTTGCGCGGCACTTCCCACGTCCACCGAAGTCGGTGCCAAGGACCACTTTCGGCGCCGGAGCCGCGTACGAGCCTACTCGAGGCGGAAGAACGAAGCCAGCAAGGGCCTGGCCGCAAGTGCGTTCAATTGTCGGGACGTCCAAGTCCCTCGTTCTTCCGTGCTTCCTCTTTCGGCAAGTCGTTGCGGCACCTTCCCAAAGCGCGCAGACCCGCTAATCGCGACGAGCGCGACGTGGCCGTGCCGCCTTTCCCTCGGCAGCAAGCAAAACGCCTGGCAACGTCGACGCTCCCCTAACCGCGATCTCGCACCGTGTTTCGTGTGGCGAATTCAAAAGCCGGCCGGCGCTGCTGCAACCATTACGGTCGGTACGCATACGCCGCGGAGGGCGGGACGGTCATCGGAGCGTGCGGTTCCTCCATCGAGTACTGCGCACCTCGGCCGTCGCATCGCCGTGCCATGACCGGCCGCGCGTCAACGCGAACCGGTGCCAGCGAGATCCCTCGCCTGCAAGAACCGACCGGCAGCCTCCGTCACCCGAGGACGCGGAGGCGCTTGCCGCGGACGGCGGGACGGTATGCACTGGTGCACAGCGGACCCGTCACATCGCCAGTTCCTTGACCGACCGCCGACGCTTGTGCCGTTCCTCTCGTACTTGGCAGTCGCCGCGCGATTGTCGGGTCTCGTTCTTGCACGCTCGAACGGTCGGGAGGGCACTCGGCTGGCGTTTCGGGAACGCGCAGCCTCGCCTTCTACCGACGTAACCACGACTCGCCGTTCGCGCTCCGCCGCTCCTGTTTACAGTACTAGGCGGTCCCGCAGCGGTCGGGTCGCGCATTTCGAGCGCTTCGAGCCACGGTGCAGTGGCGGGTCGAAAGCCGACCTATGAGTGCGTTGCGCCGTTTGTACCCGCGTCCGCCACCTGGCCGACCGTCCAAGGTCGCGGTGTTGGCGTCCGCTGGGCGCAACAATTTGTCACGGGGTGCCGCTCCACATTCAGGCAGCCCCGTGGGGAAAAGCCGACCCCGCGTCCAAACGGGGTCAGCGGCAGAAAGTGTCGGGCGCAGACGCAGCTGAGGCGCTCACCCTTCACAATCCGTTAATGATCCTTCCGCAGGTTCACCTACGGAAACCTTGTTACGACTTTTACTTCCTCTAAATGATCAAGTTTGGTCATCTTTCCAACAGACCGGCGCAACCGAAAGGCCGCGCCGGACATCGGTCCGAAGACCTCACTAAATCATTCAATCGGTAGTAGCGACGGGCGGTGTGTACAAAGGGCAGGGACGTAATCAACGCGAGCTTATGACTCGCGCTTACTGGGAATTCCTCGTTCAAGGGGAACAATTGCAAGCCCCTATCCCAATCACGAAAGAAGTTCCACGGGTTACCCAGTCTTTTCAGACAGGGATAAAGACACGCTGCTTCCTTCAGTGTAGCGCGCGTGCGGCCCCGGACATCTAAGGGCATCACAGACCTGTTATTGCTCTGTTTCGTGCGGCTAGGAGCCGCTTGTCCCTCTAAGAAGGTTGTAAGGTGCTGGGAACCCCGCACCTATTTAATAGGCTAGAGTCTCGTTCGTTATCGGAATTAACCAGACAAATCGCTCCACCAACTAAGAACGGCCATGCACCACCATCCACCGAATCAAGAAAGAGCTCTCAATCTGTCAATCCTCCCAGTGTCCGGGCCGGGTAAGTTTTCCCGTGTTGAGTCAAATTAAGCCGCAGGCTCCACTCCTGGTGGTGCCCTTCCGTCAATTCCTTTAAGTTTCAGCTTTGCAACCATACTTCCCCCGGAACCCAAATACTTTGGTTTCCCGGAAGCTGCCCGCCGAGTCATTTGAGTAACTCAGGCGGATCGCTGGTTGGCATCGTTTATGGTCAGAACTAGGGCGGTATCTGATCGCCTTCGAACCTCTGACTTTCGTTCTTGATCAATGAAAACATTCTTGGCAAATGCTTTCGCAGTAGTTCGTCTTGCGACGGTCCAAGAATTTCACCTCTAGCGCCGCAATACGAATGCCCCCGTCCGTCCCTCTTAATCATTACCTCGTATTCCAAAAACCAACAGAACAGAAACGAGGTCTTGTTCTATTATTCCATGCAAGTTTATTCAGGCGACTCGCCTGCGTTGAGCACTCTAATTTTTTCAAAGTAAAAGCACCGGCCATCTCGAGGCACACAATGAAGTGCACCAAGAAAGAACCGGCATGATGTTCAGTCCGAGCCGTCGCATCGGGTAGATGCACTACTCGTCTGGAACTGAGATCCAACTACGAGCTTTTTAACCGCAGCAGCTTTAGTATACGCTATTGGAGCTGGAATTACCGCGGCTGCTGGCACCAGACTTGCCCTCCAATTGATCCTCGTTAAAGGATTTAGAGTGTACTCATTTCAATTACGGGGCCTCAAAAGAGTCCCGTATTGTTATTTTTCGTCACTACCTCCCCGTGCCGGGAGTGGGTAATTTGCGCGCCTGCTGCCTTCCTTGGATGTGGTAGCCGTTTCTCAGGCTCCCTCTCCGGAATCGAACCCTGATTCTCCGTTACCCGTAACAACCATGGTAAGCAAGTAACCTACCATCGAAAGTTGATAAGGCAGACACTTGAAAGAAACGTCGCCGGCTCGTGGCCATGCGATCAGCACAAAGTTATCCAGAGTCACCACACAATACGGGCCGAAACCCGATCGATCTTGGTCTAATAAAAGCACCCGTTACCCAAAGGGCTCCAGGCTCACTGCATGTATTAGCTCTAGAATTGCCACAGTTATCCAAGTAGGAAGAAACGATCTAAGGAACCATAACTGATTTAATGAGCCATTCGCGGTTTCGCCTTATTTCGGCATGTACTTAGACATGCATGGCTTAATCTTTGAGACAAGCATATGATTACTGGCAGGATCAACCAGGTAATCGTTCGACTGCGCGTCCGTCCTCGCCCTCGGCGGGCCGGACGCAGTCTGTGTGCGGCGGAGGCCACCTTCAGGCGCCCCAACACGCTTATTTTGCACTCCGAGATGACGGCGTTCGAGCTCGCTACGGCACAACCTTCCCGAAAGACGAGTGGGAGCCGTGCGGCAAGAAGCACGTTCATGCTCGCTCTTTTTCGTTGCATCGACTCGGTCGCGCCGTGCGGGTTGCCCAAGCCCGCTGCACTGTCGGTGGACCGGCCGGAACTAGCAACGGAGCCGAGACTGCAAAGCCGCCAGACGACGGGTCACGCCCGCGTCTTCGGCGCTTTCGCATCTGAATCGCCCGAGGACGACACGGAACACACCTCGATATCGTGGTAAAACGGCACCGTCCGACAACCAGCCCCTAACGCATCAAGCGGATGAGGCTGCAGACGACTGCCGTGGATTCCCCTGGAGCAGACCCGAGGACACGCTTGACGAGGCCGAAGCCCGCCGCATATCAGACACCCGGTCGCTTTCGCGTACGCCGCTCACGAGAACCCCCACATAATAGCAGCGATAAGTACCCAGACCTCCTTGGGCCCTAATACGAGCGTACTCGAGAAAATTTCACCGCGGGTGTGCCCCGAAACGTGTGGCATGTTGAGCGTGCCACAAGTCTACGTCGCTCTCAAACCCGCCGAGGTCGTAGAATTTGCGACCCTACTCACGAAATTCCCACCGAGGATACGGCCGCAAACGTACCGCACCTTGGGTAGGCCACGAGTTTGTGCAACACTACGCTGACGGCACAGCACCGAGGTCGTGCGCGCACGCACGGGAAAATTCCGCCGCGGTTTCTGCCGAAAACGTGAGGCACCACGACTCTCCGCAAGTTCGCGTCGACTGCGAAAGACCGAAGTCGTGAACGACGTGTCCGCTACTCGCCGCCGACACGCTGGACACCAAACGTACAACGACTCGACGGCGTCGTAGAGGCCCACGACGCGGTTTTCCTTAACGACGTCTCGGCGTGGCACCGACAGGTTAGAACGGCCGACCAACGTTCCCTGTCCGCCGTTCGGCTCAGTCGAAGGGCTCGGCGACTTCGGCAACGCTGCGAAGCCGCACGGTGACGCACGCCATGTCCCCATTTTTTTTTTCTTTCTGCGTCTGCCGGGGTGCCCCTATAATAGCAGCGATAAGCACCCAGACCGCCGTGGGTCGCTCGCCCCGGCTGACGTGGTTTTTCGTACTCCTGCGGCGGTCGCCGTCAAGCACGTCCAAATACGCTACTTTCGTGGGCGCATTCACGCTCTTTCGCTTCGCCGGAGTGCCAGCACTCACTCTGCCAAAAACGGCGAACATCCGAGCGGCGGTTCCCACTTTTGCGTCGGCGTCGCAAACCCCGCCCCGGCAGACGAGGTTTGCCGTACTCGTGCGACGGTGGCCGGCGGGCACGTCGAAAGACGCCGATATCGTGCGCGAATTGGCGCACCTTGGCTTCACCGGAGTGCCGCCACTGACTCCTCCAAAAACGGCGAAGATCCGAGCGGCGCTTCCCACTTTCGCATCGGCGTCCCGAACTCCGCCCCGGCTGACGCGGTTTACCGTACTCGTGCGACGGTCGCCGGCGAGCACGTGGAAAGACGCCGATATCGTGCCCGAATCGGCTCCGTTCGGCTTCGCCGGAGTGCCAGCACTGGCTCGGCGAAAGACGACGAACATCCGAGCGACGGTTCTCACTATTGCGTACGCGTCGCAAACCCCGCCCCGGCAGACGCACTTTGCCGTACTCGTGCGACGGTCGCCGGCGAGCACGTAGAAAGACGCCGATATCGTGCCGGAATCGGCCCCGTTTGGCTTCGCCGGAGTGCCAGCACTCACTCGGCCACAAACGGCGAACATCCGAGCGGCGGTTCCCACTTAGCCGTCGGCGTCCCGAACTCCGCCCCGGCAGACGCGGTTGCCGAGCTCGTGCGACTAGCGACCGCGAAGCCGTCTCGCGACGCCGCTTTCGTGCGCGGCTCCCACTGCGACCTGGGTCACCCGAGGTCGACGAGCAAAAAAGAATGTCGAAAAAAATTTTTTTTTTTTTTTGCGTCTGCCGGGGTGCCCCTATAATAGCAGCGATAAGCACCCAGACCGCCATGGGTCGCTCGCCCCGGCTGACGTGGTTTTTCGTTTTCCTGCGGTGGTCGTCGTCAAGCACGTCCAAACACGCCACTTTCGTGGGCGCATTCGCGCTCTTTCGCTTCGCCGGAGTGCCAGCACTCACTCTGCCAAAAACGGCGAACATCCGAGCGGCGGTTCCCACTTTTGCGTCGGCGTCGCAAACCCCGCCCCGGCAGACGAGGTTTGCCGTACTCGTGCGACGGTGGCCGGCGGGCACGTCGAAAGACGCCGATATCGTGCGCGAATTGGCGCACCTTGGCTTCACCGGAGTGCCGCCACTGACTCCTCCAAAAACGGCGAAGATCCGAGCGGCGCTTCCCACTTTCGCATCGGCGTCCCGAACTCCGCCCCGGCTGACGCGGTTTACCGTACTCGTGCGACGGTCGCCGGCGAGCACGTCGAAATACGCCGATATCGTGCCCGAATCGGCCCCGTTTCGCTTCGCCGGAGTGCCAGCACTCGCTCGGCCAAAGACGACGAACATCCGAGCGACGGTTCCCACTATTGCGTACGCGTCGCGAACCCCGCCCCGGCAGACGCGGTTTGCCGTACTCGTGCGGCGGTGGCCGGCGGGCACGTCGAAAGACGCCGATATCGTGCACGAATTGGCGCTCCTTGGCTTCACCGGAGTGCCAGCACTCACTCGGCCAAAAACGGCGAACATCCGAGCAGCGGTACCCACTTAGCCGTCGGCATCCCGAACTCCGCGCCGGCTGACGCGGTTGCCGAGCTCGTGCGACTAGCGACCGCGAACGCGTCTCGCGACGCCGCTTTCGTGCGCGGCTCCCATTGCGACCTGGGTTACCCGAGCTCGACCAGCAAAAAAGAAGGTCGAAAATTTTTTTTTTTTTTTCTGCGTCTGCCGGGGTGCCCCTATAATAGCAGCGATAAGCACCCAGACCGCCGTGTGTCGCTCGCCCCGGCTGACGTGGTTTTTCGTACTCCTGCAGCGGTCGCCGTCACGCACGTCCAAATACGCCACTTTCGTGGGCGCATTCGCGCTCTTTCGCGTCGCCGGAGTGCCAGCACTCACTCTGCCAAAAACGGCCAACATCCGAGCGGCGGTTCCCACTTTTGCGTCGGCGTCGTAAACCCCGCCCCGGCAGACGCGGTTTGCCCTACTCGTGCGACGGTCGCCGGCGAGCGCGTCGAAAGACGCCGATATCGTGCGCTAATTGGCGCTCCCTGGCTTCTCCGGAGTGCCGCCACTCACTCCTCCAAAAACGGCGAAGATCCGAGCGGCGTTCTCCACTTTCGCATCGGCGTCCCGAACTCCGCCCGGGCTGACGCGGTTTACCGTACTCGTGCGACGGTCGCCGGCGGGCACGTCGAAAGACGCCGATATCGTGCCGTAATCGGCCCCGTTTGGCTTCGCCCGTGTGCCAGCACTCACTCGGCCAAAAACGGCGAACATCCGAGCAGCGTTTCCCACTTTCGCATCGGCGTCCCGAAGCCCGCCCCGGCAGACGCGGTTTGCCCTACTCGAGCGACGGTCGCCGGCGATCACGTCGAAAGGCGCCGAATTCGTGCACGAATCGATGCTTCTTGGTCTCGCAGGAGGGCCGCCACTCACTCCTGCAAAAACGGCGAAGATCCGAGTTGCGCTTCCCACTTTTTCGTCGGCGTCCCGAACTACGCCCCGGCTGACGCGGTTTACCGTACTCGTGCGACGGTCGCCGGCGGGCACTTCAAAATACGCCGATTTCGTGGGCGCATTCACGCTGTTTCGCTTCCCCGGAGTGCCAACACTCACTCTGCCGAAAGCGGCGATCATCCGAGCGGCGGTTCCCACTTTTGCGTCGGCTTCGCAAACGGCGCCCCGGCAGACGCGCTCGTGCGACGTACTCGTGCGACGGTCGCCGGCGAGCACGTCGAAAGACGCCGATATCGTGCTCGAATCGACCCCGTTTCGCTTCGCCGGAGTGCTGCCAGTCACGGCGCAGAAAACGGCGAACAAGTGTTTTTTTTTTTTTTTTTTCCTAGAATTTGTGTTATAGAAGGCACATTTGATATCGGACGATAATTTTCAACTTTATCACGCGCACCGATTTTCGTGTAGAGGTTTGCAAGTTTATGGGAATTTCTCTACTTGGAATAATGCGATTTAGTAGTACTACGAGAACTTCATGGATGTACTCAAGGGTACGGGGCAAGTCAGTTACGTCAACACCTGCAGATTTTTTACACTTCAAACTGAAAATTGTTGGTTGTGAGTCCTCGTGTGATATTAAAGGCCGATTCGCTAACACATAGAACAAAGAAAGAAAGGAAGAAAAAACGCCCGCGCTCGCTCAAGAAACCTGGGTTCGCAACAAGTGGCAACAACAAGCAACCGAGCGAGTGCGCCAAAACCCGTGGCGGCCGAACAAACGCGAAGTCCCAACCGCGTCAGCCGGGGCGGCACGGGACAGGAAAAATCACTTCAGCCGGGGCGGCGGGGCACCGAATAAACCTCGTCACCTCGTCGCAGGATAAAAGAGGAAACAAAAAGTCTAAACAGCGTCTGCTGGAGCGAATGCGTAATAAAACAACAACAACAACAAAAAAAAAAAACACCCGCGCTCAAGAAGTCTGCAATCACCACAAAAGGCGACTGTGACCGAGCAGCGTCAGCCGGGGCCGTGCGGAAACGGAAAAACCGCGACTACCGGGGCGTCGAGGCACCGAAAAATCCACTTCAGCCGCGGCGAAAAAAAAAAACAAAAAGAAAGACGGAGGGGGGGGGGGGAACCACGTCTGCCGGGGCGAAGGAAAAAAAAAAAACGCGTCTGCCGGGGCGAGCCCGGGTGCGGCACCACCGGGAAAACTGTGGCAAACAGACATGGCGATCGAGTGAGTGGGCCGCCAGCCAGGCTCAGCCAAAAAGTGCAAAGTCCGAACTGCGTCAGCCGGGGCGGCAAAAACCACGTCAGCCGGGGCGGCGCAAAAAACCGCGTCTGCCGGGGCGGCACGAAACCGCGTCAGCCGGGGCGGCGCGAAAACTGCGTCAGCCGGGGCGAAAGAAAAAAAAAAAAAAACGCGTCTGCCGGGGCGAGCCCGGGTGCGGCACCACCGGGAAAACTGTGGCAAACAGACATGGCGATCGAGTGAGTGGGCCGCCAGCCAGGCACAGCCGAAAAGTGCAAAGTCCGAACCGTGTCAGCCGGGGCGGCAAAAAACCGCGTCAGCCGGGGCGGCGCAAAAAACCGCGTCTGCCGGGGCGGCACGAAACCGCGTCAGCCGGGGCGGCGCGAAAACTGCGTCAGCCGGGGCGAGCCCGGGTGCGGCACCACCGGGAAAACTGTGGCAAACAGACATGGCGATCGAGTGAGTGGGCCGCCAGCCAGGCTCAGCCAAAAAGTGCCAAGTCCGAACTGCGTCAGCCGGGGCGGCAAAAAACCGCGTCAGCCGGGGCGGCGCAAAAAACCGCGTCTGCCGGGGCGGCGCGAAAACCGCGTCTGCCGGGGCGGCGCGAAAACTGCGTCAGCCGGGGCGAAAGAAAAAAAAAAACGCGTCTGCCGGGGCGAGCCCGGGTGCGGCACCACCGGGAAAACTGTGGCAAACAGACATGGCGATCGAGTGAGTGGGCCGCCAGCAAGGCTCAGCCAAAAAGTGCTAAGTCCGAACTGCGTCAGCTGGGGCGGCAAAAAACCGCGTCTGCCGGGGCGGCACGAAACCGCGTCAGCCGGGGCGGCGCGAAAACCGCGTCTGCCGGGGCGGCACGAAACCGCGTCAGCCGGGGCGAGCCCGGGTGCGGCACCACCGGGAAAACTGTGGCTAACAGACATGGCGATCGAGTGAGTGGGCCACCAGCCAGGCTCAGCCAAAAAGTGCTAAGTCCGAACTGCGTCAGCCGGGGCGGCAAAAACCGCGTCAGCCGGGGCGGCGCAAAAAACCGCGTCTGCCGGGGCGGCACGAAACCGCGTCAGCCGGGGCGGCGCGAAAACTGCGTCAGCCGGGGCGAAAGAAAAAAAAAAAAACGCGTCTGCCGGGGCGAGCCCGGGTGCGGCACCACCGGGAAAACTGTGGCAAACAGACATGGCGATCGAGTGAGTGGGCCGCCAGCCAGGCACAGCCGAAAAGTGCCAAGTCCGAACTGCGTCAGCCGGGGCGGCAAAAAACCGCGTCAGCCGGGGCGGCGCAAAAAACCGCGTCTGCCGGGGCGGCACGAAACCGCGTCAGCCGGGGCGGCGCGAAAACTGCGTCAGCCGGGGCGAGCCCGGGTGCGGCACCACCGGGAAAACTGTGGCAAACAGACATGGCGATCGAGTGAGTGGGCCGCCAGCCAGGCTCAGCCAAAAAGTGCCAAGTCCGAACTGCGTCAGCCGGGGCGGCGCAAAAAACCGCGTCTGCCGGGGCGGCGCGAAAACCGCGTCTGCCGGGGCGGCGCGAAAACTGCGTCAGCCGGGGCGAAAGAAAAAAAAAACGCGTCTGCCGGGGCGAGCCCGGGTGCGGCACCACCGGGAAAACTGTGGCAAACAGACATGGCGATCGAGTGAGTGGGCCGCCAGCAAGGCTCAGCCAAAAAGTGCCAAGTCCGAACTGCGTCAGCCGGGGCGGCAAAAAACCGCGTCTGCCGGGGCGGCACGAAACCGCGTCAGCCGGGGCGGCGCGAAAACCGCGTCTGCCGGGGCGGCACGAAACCGCGTCAGCCGGGGCGAGCCCGGGTGCGGCACCACCGGGAAAACTGTGGCAAACAGACATGGCGATCGAGTGAGTGGGCCGCCAGCCAGGCACAGCCGAAAAGTGCTAAGTCCGAACTGCGTCAGCCGGGGCGGCAAAAACCGCGTCAGCCGGGGCGGCGCAAAAACCGCGTCTGCCGGGGCGAATGCAAAAAAAACAAAGAAAAAAGCCCGCGCTTAATCAAAAGAAAACAAAGAAAAAAGCTTGCGCTTAATCAAAAGAAAACAAACAAAAAAAGTTCGCGCTTAAGCCTGGCGGTGGAACCACCGGGGCAAACAGACCTGGCGATCGAGTGAGTGGGCCGCCAGCCGGGGTGAGCCAAAAAGTGCAAAGTCGGAACCGCGTCAGCCGGGGCGGCGCGAAAACCGCGTCAGCCGGGGCGGCGCAAAAACTGCGTCAGCCGGGGCGGCACGGAAAAACGAAAACCGCGTCAGCCGGGGCGGCACGGAAAAACGAAAACCACGTCAGCCGGGGCGACATCAAAATGAGGAAAAAAAAAAAAACTGCCTTAGGACACCTGCGTACACTTTCATGCGTTTGGGCATATCTCTCTGTAACACGCGCGCCCCTCGTTACGCGCGGCACTCTGTTTTCTCCGACACCCATATTTCGGCGGCATGTGGCACGCGCGCCCGTCCCTACGCACGGCACACCGCAGTGCTTTCTCGATATTTTTCTTTTCCTCCAACACCGTCATCTATAGGCTTTTAGTGACCTGTTGCTCGTGGCAAAAGTTCGCTAGCT
>NW_027465062.1:0-63000 GCF_043290135.1 Rhipicephalus microplus
ATATATATATATATATATATATATATATATATATATATATTGTCACGTGCTACAAAAGGTCTTCAACTAGGAAGAACTGAGCCAGTGGGGAGACGCACCGAAAATTGGCAAGATGGCTGCTTCAATAACCAGCAACTAGCCAGAGCACGCGCTGCCCCAGAACATCGTCTTCCATTCTCACGGGCAGCCATGGCTTACGCTCGCCGTAAGTAGCGGCCAAGTGGCATTATTCACCCTCTGAGAAAAAAAAAGGCATCACTCTGATGCTCGGAAAGTACAAAGGCAAAGTCGGGGCGAACCAACAGAAAATACGCGCATTCACAAAAACAGCGATATGGTTCATGCTCAGTCGCATAACCACGTGAAGTACGGCTTCAGGCGCACCGCGTGGACAACCTCCGAGGAGTGCCTTCGCCGTCGTGGCGAGAACATCTTCGCCGTCAGCGACTACCTCGTAGTTCATATCGCTCACGCGTCGCAAGACTTTTTATGGTCCGAAGTAGCGACTGAGCAGTTTTTCTGACAATCCCTGGCATCGGACTGGAGTCCACACCCAAACTTGATCGCCTGGATGGTATTCAACTTGTCGATGGCGAGCGTTGTAGCGGCATGCATCTGTACTCTGCTGGTGCGTAATGTGTAGGCGTGCTAACCGGCGTGCTTCTTCGGCGTACTGGGTAAGCTGCACAGCATCCGGAATGATCAAAGCATCGTAATTGTGTGGAAGCATCGCATCCAGCATGGTCTGGTCCTCACGTCCATAGACAAGACGGAAAGGCGTGAATCGCGTAGTTACCTGGACGGCAGTATTGTACGCGAATGTGACGTACGGTAGCATCTGGCCCAGGTCTTATGCTGGACATCTACGTACATAGATAACATGTCAGCGATGGTCCTGTTTAGTCGCTCTGTCAAGCCGTCGCTCCGCGGATGATATGCCGTGGTCTTGCGATGGTTCGTGTAGCTGAGCTTGAATACGTCATGAATGAGCTGGGCCGTGAATGCTGTTCCTCTGTCTGTGATTACGCACGACGGGGCGCCATGTCGAAGAACGATCTGGTCCATAAAGAATTGGGCGACGTTGGAAGCCGTAGCACGTTGTAGTGCCTTTGTTTCGGCGTACTTTGTCAGATAGTCGGTGGCTAATACGATCCACTTTTGCCGGCAGTTGATAGCGGAAAGGGCCCCAGTAAATCCATTCCTATTTGATCAAATGGCGCTCTAGGTGGTTGTATTGGAGGAAGAAGCCCCGCGGGCTGTAGTGGCGGGGATTTGCGGCGTTGACATTCCCGGCAGCTTTTCACGTATCGCTTAACTGATTCAGAAAGCTTAGGCCAGTAGTATGCTTGTCGAACTCAACGAGAGTTTGAGAGGAAACTAAGTGGCTAGATGTGGGCTCATCGTGGCAGGCAAGAAGAATGTCGTCACGCATGTCAGTTGGCACAACTAAAAGATAGGTTCTCTCATTGCCGTTGGAGTTTTTCTTATACAGGACCTCATCTCGCAGACAGAACGATGACAGACTTTAAGAAATACATTGAGGTTTCCGATAACTGCGCGAATTTCATCGTCCGCACGCTGTCGAGTATCAGATCTGTTGTAGTAAGGGCATCAAGGAAACCATCGTCATCCTCTGTGCCATGGCCACAAACTTCGACAGGTGCACGGGACAATGAGTCAGCATCTTCGTGCTTGCGGTCCGATTTGTAAGCGATCATGAAATCGTATTCCTGCAGACAAAGACTCCATCGTGCCAGTCGCCCACACGGCTCCCGTAGGTAGGCTAACCAGCACAATGAATGATGGTCGGTCAGTACCTTGAAGTGGCGTCCGTAAAGATAACTCCTAAATTTCATCGTGGCCCATACAACAGCGAGGCACGCTTTCTCTGACGTGGAGTAGTTGACCTCGGCGCGGTAAAGAGCGCTGGCTAGCGTACGCTATCACTCGCTCTGTGCCCTCTTGTTGTTGTACGAGGACAGCAACAAGACCCACGTTGCTGGCGTCAGTATGAATTTTAGTATGAGCGTCTTGGTCAAAGTGAGCGACGACTGGTGGTGACTGCAAACGCTCCCGTAGTTCAGAGAAAGCTGCGTTCTGTTCTTCCTCCCAGACGAATGGAACATCTTCACGAGTGAGTCGAGTGAGCGGTTCGGCAATCATAGAAAAATTGGCTATAAAGCGGTGATAGTACGCGCAGAGCCCTAGAAAGCGACGCACTGCCTTCTTATCACGTTGAACAGGAAAAGAGGCCACGGCGGTACTTTTCTGTCAGGGTCTGGTCGAATACCACCCGCACTGACAAGGTGTCACAAAACGAGCGCTCAGGAAGGGCGCGCCGCCAAATTCTCGCGATGAAGCGCCGGAAGGATGCCTCGAGGTCAACGATAAAAAAGGGAAAACAAGCATCCAAAGACTCCCCGGGCCCGCGTCCCTCTCCCTAGGAAGCGTAGGTGCGCCGACGAAACCTCCTCGCATCGGCGGCCGAGCAAGCCCTAGAACGTTTTCGATAGAAAGGGGCGTGGTGATGCAGGGTTGCGTCATCCATCGCGAACGGCCCTCGTACCGTCTCGCCCTTTCCCCAGCCTTCGCTGCGTATCAAGCCGACGAAATGATGCGAACTTTCTGGAATCTCGCGCGGAAGGTATTTAATCGAGCAGCCGAGATGGGAGACCAGGAGAAGAAGGAAGTTAGCGCCAGTGTGCGTGGGGTTAATCCGCCGCGTCTGTCGGTGAAGGTTTTGTCCTTAGTGACAAAGCAGGAGAAGAAGAAAGTATGCGCCAGAGTGCGTAGGGTGTTCCGCCTTGTGGGCGAAGCCTTTTGTCTTTCGTGACAAAGGAGGAGAAGAAGAGGCTTTCCACCTCAGGGGTGAAGACTCGAGCTACAGGCAAGAGTGTGTGTCTACCGCTATCGAGCGAAGACGCGTGGCAACAGCTGTGTGTGTGAAGCCAACGTGTTTCCGGCGAAGAAGTTTGGAGCCTGGAAAGCGGCCAATTGAAGACGCAAAGTTTCCTGGAAGAGAAACTTCGGGGGCAGCAGAACGACATCAACGCTGGACTTTGAGTGAGTGATTCTCGGAAGAATATCATTCAGACTTCTGTTCCAAGAACTTTGGACTGAATAAGTTTTCTAACTCTTTAGTCTTCAAGTGTCTTGGTTGTTCGATGCATGCTACTGCATTGTAGTGCGTATTGTTGTCTCTGTCCGTTGTTTTGAGTGTAGCTGATTGTACTGAGTAGTACGTTGTTTGATTGGTGACATATTGTATTTACCTATTGCTGAGTGTGCATACTTGTGTATCGTTTTGATCTGCCATAATTGAGAATATAATTTTGTTTTGTTTATCAACTCTCGGCTCTGACTTGTTCTTTGGGCCGCAGCCGGCGTCCGCTGGCGCGCCAAATAGGGCCACTTCTAAATTGTCCACTCTTTCGTGGTGCGGTTTTGGGGGCCGATACATCGGCCCTTGCAATTAGCCCGGCGATCGCCTCCCTAATTAACGGAACCTGTGACACATGGCCGAGAAAGTTAAGTTCTTTGTAACCAAAGTGGCATTTTTCTGGCTTCCGTGTCAGGTTAGCAGAGTGGAGCGCTTCCAGCACATTCTGCAGACGCTTCAGGTGCTCCTCAAAGGTGGCAGAAAACACGACAACATCATCGAGGTAAACTGAGCGCGTGTGCCACTTTAGACCGGTATGAACACTGTCCATCATTTTCTGGAATATCGCAGGTGCAAAACAGAGGCCGAAGGGAAGCACTTTAAATTCATATAGGCCAACCGGTGTAACGAAGGCGGTTTTTTTACAATCTCGTTCATCAACTTCGATCTGCCAGTAGCCACTTTTCAAGTCTATCGATGAAAAATACTTGGCCCGCCGCAGTCTGTCGAGGGAATCGACGATGCGAGGCAGGGGAAACGCGTCTTTTTTAGTCACCCTGTTAAGTTTCCTGTAGTCCACGCAGAAGCGCAGTGATCTATCTTTTTTCTTCACGAGCACGACCGGAGAAGATCAGGCACTTTTCAAAAGTTGGATAATGTCATCTTGCAACATCTCTTTGACTTCAGCATTATTAACGTCACATTCCTTTGCCGAAACGCAGTAAGAATGTTGTTTTATGGGCGAGGCGTCGTTATACGTAATTATTCGGTGTGTGGTGATCGGTGTCTGACGGACGTTCGAGGTGGACGCGAAGCACTCTTTAAATTGATATAGCAGTTCACGTAGCTCGTTCTGTTGTTGTTCCGAGAGGGTCGAGTTGACATCAACTTTTCCAAGAAGTGAAGTCACGTCGCTTGGTGTTGGTCGAAGCTCGTCGTTGGCTGATGTAGATGCGAAGCATTCAGAAACGTCTGCGATAGGGTAGGCGAAAACGATGGCGGTGTCACGAAACAGGTGCCGGTACTCGTTACTGAAATTAGTCACAAGTAGGGCAGAGTGTGCGTCATAAAGCGTGACGAGGCTGCGTGCAGTGCAGACACCTAGCGCGAACAACAGCTTCAAGTTGCCTTCGGCGACAACCTCACCATCCCGCAACTTGTCGGAAACCAAATCAACTAGGACGCTGGAACGCGGAAGTAAAGTGATTCTATCGGCAGAAACGCGAAACGTGCTTTCACGGCTGTCGTCAGATTTGTGGGTAGATCCAGCTGTCGAAAACATCACGGTAAGCTCTCGAAGATCTACAATAGCACCGTGCTCCCACAAAAAGTCGACTCCGAGGATTAGGTCTCGGGAACAGTCACGAAGTACGAGGCAGCTGGCGAGAAACGTACGTACCCGTATGCTCACTCTGATAGGGCACATGCCACTTAGGGTGACTACGTGCCCGCCGGCAGTATGAATTTGTGCTCCGTACCAAGGCGTTGCAACTTTATGTACGCTGCTAGTTTCCCGCTTACGATTGAGTAGTCCGCACCTGTGTCCAATAATGCACTAACGTCGTGGTGATCGTCGACTACCACATGTATATCCAGAGAAAATCTGCTTCTGGCTTTCGTTGCTGTCGTCGGGGAATCGCTCGTGTCCGTGCTTGCGTCGGTGGGAGGCTTTGCTTGCGTCGACTGTCAGTGGCCTCGCTCCCGAAGGTCGCTGTCGTTAGTTTTCCCGCCTAGGGCTTGGTGAGTGCGCGGGCGCCGCTCCCGGGAGGCTCCGAAAATTTGGAGAAGAACGCCTTGGGTATGGGTACCGCGACTGCCGCCGCAGTGGCGTGCACTGCTGTGAGAGGCAATCTTCAATAGCTCTCGGTCTTTCACCAAATCTGGGGGGGCGCTGGCGTCGATCGACGGGAGCGGTCGCATACCACGTCGGCTCTGTGAAATATCGCAATTATTTGCGTCACATCAAGTCGTCCTCCTGCAAGCCATCTACCACCGTCTCCAAGAACGTCAGCCGCAACCGAAGACATCACGTCTTGTCAAGGTGGGCCGTCTTCTGACCCTTTTTTGGTCACTTGAAGCTTTCGCCAAACCACCGCGGAGTTAAGCCTAACCGCAGTAAGGGCCGCGCTGGCCCTGCCCGGGGTTTCCCCGGTAATGGCGTCTCCAAATCAAATCACCGGCTACGATCCGGAGTCCCTACAGATAATACAGATGGATACCGCTCAAACCGAGACACCTCTACCAACCGAGGAAGAGTACCTCCAGTGGCGCAATTATGTAAAAATTCCAAATCCGGACGGAGGCGGTCTGTCGGTGACGTCAAAAAATGGGCGGTCCGCAGCGGTCGCGAGGATGAAGGGAAGTGAACAGCCAATGAGCGAAATGAAGCCTCGCGTCATCATTTTGACGTGGATTTGGGGACCGTATAGCAAAGTGAAAAGTGTTTTAACGTGTTGAAAAATGTTTAACTACTATTGATCATCATCAAATTGTGTTGGCACAAGTTTTCAAACGTTTATTAAGGAATACGGCACAATATAAACGTATTTTTCTTGTTATTGTTATGAAATAAAGCTAAATTTAGCGGGACGGTACGTGGTGGCGCTAAATACAACCCCGTTTCAAGCAGTTACTGTTTTCATATCTCCTCCACTATACAAACCTAAACAGCGCAACTTTCAAAGTTGTTGGCTCAGTCGAGCGCAATCGTGGCGGAGGTCAACTGTACCAGTAGTCAACAGCAGCAGCGGCTCATCGGCGTTATCCGAGGCTCAGCGCGCGCTGGTGCTCGCCTTTATGGACGAACATCCCCAGCTCGTGGCGAATGCCATCGAGCTGCGGCACGGCGTCACCATCACCGACCGGTGGCGGCTGTGGCAAGAGCTCAGCGACGCGCTGAACCATGAAGTGCCTGCGCAGGAATGACAGGCTTGGTGGCGCAGGCCGGTGCGCGAGGCCCGCCGTGACACCGCCGCCATCAGAGACGCACAAACGTAAGTGACCGTCGAATGGCACGGGCAATATGTTCTGTGACATTAGTGTATATTTTCAGGGGCACTGTATGGAGTTGGCTGCCTGGCTTCCGCGGCCAGGTTCTACAGTTGACTGGGATGACACGCTTCAGTGGCGTTTTTGGTCTCACCTATCAACAGGTAAGCACTCTGCCGCCGCAGTATCACGGGTTCCTGAGCGGTACCATGACAGAGTTTGATATCGGAAGGGGTGCCTTTAGAGGAACCTTGTTAAACGGGAATAAAGCGCACGAGAAAGTAATCAAAAGTGGGTAGGTTTAACTAAAATCTCAGTTTGCAGCCCTTGCAGTACAAGGGGTATTAATTTATCATAAAACACGCAATGACTGCGGGCAAGTGCATGCACTAAAATGGTAATACATGACATCAATGACCACTGAATTGCTGCAGAACATTTCCGCAGATGTTTAGTACTTAAGGTTGCAAAATAGCTAGAGTAACGAATACCCACTTTCTGAAAAATCATGCTTACTACACTTTCCAGCAGGCGAATGTTCCCACTGCTGCAGTGGAAATGGATGTGGAGGCCACTGAAGCGGCTGTAGATGGCAGTGACACAGTAACACGCAAGCATCTGAGAACTTAGTGCTTTATTGAGTGCAGGACTGGAACCTTGAGCAGGGCGACAAGGTGCTCAAGGTGAGTAGACCCTTTGTTTACATTTTACATAAGGGGCATAAGCATTCTCCATGTTCTATTATTATGACTGAAACCAACTTGGGCTGTAAACAAGAACCATGCATTGTATTGAGGGCATGGTATCGGGTATCTGCAATGATAAACTGCCGGGCAAAAGGTTAGTTAGCCCTGGGGCTCTTTCATGGTGAGAGATGCATTTGAGGACATTAATAAAGAGCAGTTTCAACAAATGTTTGTAGGTCCACACGAGGAGGGCACAGCTTGTACACAAAGCTTCCCACTTTCAAAGGATGCCATCAGGCCAGTTGATCTTCAACTGAGGGGAAGTTGTTGTGCCCGTTGCAATTCTTGGCAGCAGCAGCAGCTTCCAGCCACGAGATGGTTAAGGGTTTACCGGCAGCTCACTTAAACATTTACACCATGATGATTCATCGCAGGTGCTGCGGGAGATGAAAAAATCAACCACCCGCATCGCTCCTGCAGAACGGCGTGTGGCAGCGGCACAGGAGAAAGCGGCAGCGGTGCAGGAGGGCACTGGCCATGGCTGTAGGCTTTCTGCGAGAAAGGGATACGTAGTTTAGTTTAATTTTTCGTCATGTGTTCAATGTTTTTTCTTGTCATCATTCATTATAGATTTGTCGGTTTCAATGTGTTTAGGTGCTGCTGTTCATGTTCAATTTTATACGGTTCTGGAGACATATACATAGTTTAGTTTGTTTTTTGCCATGTTTTCAACTTTTTAACATTTATAATTGGTTTAGTGTTTTTGATATGTTTACGTGTTGCTGTTCATGTTCTATTTTATTAATTTTTTGTTTGCATTTAGTACATATTACTAGATTTAGGTTAGCATTTACTTTGTATAAGGAGTGCAGCATTTTTTATGTTCGATATATGCATTTCTCAATGTATGTTCGAGCTGTTCTAGTGGCAGTGTTTTTTACCCACATTTCAAAGGTGTCCAGTCATTCACACGGAGACCACGACTGTATAGTTGACATTTTCTGTTAATGTTTCTTTGATATTTGTATTGTCCCACTGTGTTTTCTAGCTCACTGTGATTTTTATTCAGCATTACCACATAGTGTAGTAATGTGATATCTTTTTGCATCACACTGTGATATTTTCATTTCAGCACAATGAGGCTAAGATGCAACAACTACATTCCGAATCTTGTTTGGGAGCGCTAAGCTAGTAAGTGGTCATCTCGCATCTTGTTTGGGAGCGCTAAGCTAGTAAGTGGTCATCTCGCACAGTTTTACAGAGGAAAATGGTCATCACAGCAACATGCCAGCGATTGATTTCATCTAGTTTTCGTTGTAAACGACTCTTTGCGGGAATAAATTTCGAACGTGGTATGGCTTGGGAGCCGCGAGATGGCTGAGGGAATTATTCATGTTGTATGTTATCAAAACAACTCGCCTGTTGTTTGCCGTCTTGATTTGCATATTTTTTAGCATTGCAGCATGACTGCAGTCGTGAATTCAAATAAATGTTATTTTAACATTCACACAATGTTTAGGACAATGAGCAAAAAAAACAGCACAACTTGACAAGCACAATTGCTCGTCAAGCCTGGCGTGCACAATTGAATGCTTGTAGTCAGTCACTATGACAAGATATGGACTTATGTATCATGTGTTCATACAACATGTTTTTAATGGAATCTCGATTTTTATGCGTTCTGGTGAAAAGAATTTTGAGACGTTGCTGCATTGTTCGCACAATTTTGTGATAGCAACATTCAGCACAGAGTGCCGCTCATATATGCTTGCTCCAATCTAGTCTGTTGTGACTGTGATCGCTATTATGGAAAAGGGTGTTTCTGTTGCATATTTCATGTGCCACTTAAAGAAAATGCAGCATTTTGACATTGCCACCTTGCTTCATATTGAAGCACAAGTAAGTACTCTGTGTATTCAAATGTGGCAAACACAGCCCTTTCATGTCTAGATGCACTAGAATCAGTGTAAATAAATTATGTGTGGGATATGAAAACATGAAAACTCACCGTTCCTGTGTACTTCAAAAAAGGTCCAAGACAGCGCTGCTGCCGTCTCTGAGCAGCACGTTGCGTGGTGTGAGCATATGGCTCCCCCTTGGCTCTCCATCGTCATCCTCAGCTGGTGGCATGTCCACGACATACTCGTCCAAGGTCCAGTCGCCTGCATGCAACGCAATGTTGTGGAGAGCAAAGCAAGCATAGATGATTTGCGCTGCCCGATCGGGGTTGTAGAGCATCGTTCGAAAGTGCTGCAAGCAGCGGAACTTGCTTTTCAACACGGCGATACACCTTTACACAACATTGTGCATGGATGCGTGCTCCTTGTTGTATCGGCCTTCGGAAGTGTTGCACGGTTGACTGCCAAGGACTGGAATTAGGAGCCATGGCTTGAGGGGATAGCCTGCGTCTCCTGCAATGTAAGCATAAAAGCTGAGTGCTCTGCCCAGATAGTACACATTAATACTTACCAAGCAGATATTCGCCAGGCTGCAGATGTGCAGCTAGGCGTGCACGCAGTGGGTTGTGTTCCCACACCCAGGAGTCGTGGCACGAATCTGGGAATCATGGGTCTATGACAATTATGCGCAGCCATGCTTTGCACATCTGCGATGAGGAGCGATATAAAATAGTACTGCATTTATACTCAGAATAAATCCCCTTTTTCTACGCATATGCAGGAAACAATGCGTACTAGTACAGTCATTGGTACAAGGAGCTTCACTTAGAGGGAAACACAGGGTGTAGCACACTGAGGAGGGGGAAGTGTGGGGGCAACGACCCCACCTCTGCTGTACACATAACTACGACTTCCACTGAATGATCGATAAGTGAAAAGCTACGCGTTGCTCTTGGGAAAAAACACTCGTAAATACCAAAGCCAGCTCGTCCAATTGTGATTGTAAGCACTTTCGTGTTGGAAATACCTCCCTGTCGTGTATATACTTCTGCTACGTCTGCTGCCCATGTTACCGATTACCTCTAAAATGCACAATTCAATTGCGTATGCATGCCAGTGCAAAAACGGCAACTGGCTCACGCACAAAACACTTGCCACTTATTATTACCGAGGCCTTGCGAGCCACCATCTAGCTCGCACCCAATTCCCTGCAGGTTCTTTTTCATTCGTTGCATTATTACTTTTTCCAGCTTTGGCGTCACAACTGAACAATTGCTCCGAAGGGCGAGTAATAAACGATCCTAACAGTACTTACGATCATGACGTTAGGACATAATAGCCCCTTCTGGACATGAAGCTCGCCGTGTCGGCCAGTCTGAATCCCTCTGGCTTGCGAATGGTGACCAACGTGCCATCGGCACACGCCAGCACCCCTGGGATGCAACCGCGTAGCACAAACTCCACCTTTGCCTCATCCTTAGCAGCTGTTGTCAGTGGGAAGTTCGCCACCCTTTTTCTAGCAGCCACGGTAATGATCGCCTCCGTCACCTCGTGGATGGTGTTGCTCACCGCCGACTGAGACATGCCGATGTGTTCCTCGCGACCAATGCTCTTCTGGAAGCTACCGGTGGCGAAAAATCGCAGCGCGCACAACACCTTTCTCTCTGTGGAAAGGCCACTGGCTCGCTGGCATTCGATGATAGGATCAAGTTCGTGGCACAAGCTACGCACTGTTCGTTTGGACAGACGAAAACATTGCCGGAACTCTTCTTCGCTGAACTCTTCAAATGCATCTTTTACCTCGCGTCGTTCCCTCTGCTCGGTTAAAGCTACCGCACAGGCAAGGCGAAGTACCGTGTCAGTGGGAAACGCCATGTTGTCTAAGTGTCCCGGTGCCGAAAAGTCGCGCATTTTTTCCATTTCAATCCAATCCAGGCCACCTTGCAGCCATTTCAATCCATCTGGTTGCTTTCGGACAGTCTCTCCGACCGTTCCGTCGCCTTTCTCCGAAAACCGAAAAAAAAGAGTCACGTGACACTCCAGTCCACGTCACTCATAACTTCACAGCATTCGTCACAGCTTGTATGGGCCAATCGCGTGCGACTCAATGGAAGAGACCGCCTTTGTCCGGATTTGGAACTTTTACATAATTGCGCCACAGGATATGGTCCGCGTCTGGCGCGGAAGGAAGAACACAGCAGTGGCGTCGAGAGACGCCAGGGCTCCTGCAGCCAAACAACAAGCAGCGTCTCGCCCTCAGCAAGCACAGGGCAAGAACGCGCCGAGCGTCGCCTCGCAGCGCGCCAAGCAACTCCAGTGGCGGCCGAAGAACACGCCGCGCATCGAAGAAGACGACGTCATAGTGGTGCTGAAACCGCGTGAGACGCTCGACCTCAAGGCCACGTTTGGTCCTGGAGAAGCCGGTGCTGCAGTCCGCAGCATCCTCGGAGCCGACGCAAGTGTGGGACTTGCGGTGTGGCCCCTCTGGGATCAGAATGTACTTGTGTGCACGCTCAAATCAGTGGACGCCGCCGAGAGACTCCTCCGGGACATTAAGCTGCCAGTCGGGGGCCGCCAGCTAACATTCCGGGGACATCCCAAACTCTCCGGTGAGTTCTGTCGGGGCATCGTGCATGTCTCTCAAGACGAAACGTCCGAAACTGTGAAAAGCAAGCTCAGTGCTGAGCCAAATATAGTGTCTGTGCGCAAGCTTGGGGACACCCCGGTTGCGGTGATCACCTTCGCGGGGACCAAGGTGCCACGGACGGTGTTATACAACTGCGAGCGGCTCCCTGTTCGCTTGTATAAGAAGACAGTGCCTGCATGCCCACTTTGTGGCACAGTGGGCCATCGAGCAGATACTTGCCCGCGCCCGCAGCCCGGCCGCTGCACAAGCTGCGGCGTTCAGGTAGCTGCTGCTACTCCTGACGGCCCTACGGAACACCAGTGCATTCCGAGCTGCCTCCTCTGCGGCGGTGGCCACAAGACTGGAGCTCCCGGTTGTGCTGGACGGTTCCGACAGCCGGTCAAGTCGGGATCCCCACGCGGATCCAAGCCGAGGACAACGGGGGGGAACGGGGGGAACAAACAGGCTCCGACTCCCAAGGCTGGCCCCAAGAAAGCAACAGCCGCCAAGTCGAATAAGCCAAAACTCAAGAAGACCAATACCGGGCACTCCACCAATGTAAAGCCTGGGACCCCGACGGAGCCTCCTGCCTTGGTCAAGGACTTCCCACCCTTGACACCCGTCCAAGCACAGGTGAGCTGTTGGGGTGGGGCAGTCTCTGGACCTTCCTCTTCTCCCTCCCCTACCGAAACCGCCCTACAGCAGCAGATAGGGGAGCTCAGGCGCCAGAACCAAATTCTTGCGCGCAAAATTCAGGAATTAGAAGCGAAGCAGGTTGGGTCATCCGAGCCAGTGCAGGAAGCCGAGGCAGAGGACAGGGATGACGGCTCTTCCGTCACATCCCGCCTCACTAGCGTCTCGCGGCAGGACGCGGACACGGTAGTTGGACCAGCTTCCATTACCGGATCCATCGGTCGCATCGAGTCCCTAGAGCAAAAAACCGAGCAATTAGAGGCGAGCGTGGCAGCCCTCCCCACTCAAATTATGTCGGCAGTCCGCGAGTCCTTTCAGGACATGTTCACGGCAGCCTTAACGCAAGCACTTCCCGAAATTGTGGCGCAGGTCTCTAACTCAGTTCTTGAAGCCATGCAGCCCTGGGTTATCGCCCAAATTAAAAACACCACTCAGACCGACTCCCCGCAGGTTAAGCGCAAGCCGGCCTCCCGTCAGGCAGCAGAAGAAGGCTTTTCGGGGCCGGCTGCAGGTCCGGACCGGTCCTCTGCACCGTAAATAAATACTAAAAGATGGCTAGCCAATCTAATAAACAAGCTAAATATCTAAAAAAATTTGAGATTATACAATGGAACTGCAGGGGTTTTAGAGCCTGGAAAAAAAGGGTCGCACCTCCAGCTCTACTTGCAGTCCCTCGGAAACATGCCCGCCTTGCTTGCTTTGCAGGAGCCCGGTTTGGACGTTAAATTCTCTGGCTATAGCACTTTCCAGGGGGGGCCCTCGTCATGCATCCTGGTGAACAATGCATATACCGCGATTCAGGTCGATTTAAACTTAAGTACTGAACAAGAATACACAATGGTCAGAGTACTGCCTCTCAGACGTCGCGACCAGTCAATACACATCCTAAATATATACAGCCCCCCGCATAAGCCCCGCGTAACTTTTAGCGAAATCTTCCTCCGGGCGATCAAGTTGGCAGACAAGGACCCCTTAGTGATCGTGGGAGACTTCAATGCTCCCAGCCTTCACTGGGGCTATCACTACGAGAAAGCCAGAGGACGTAAGCTGGCGGAGCTTATCTCCACCCTTCGCCTCACGCTGCTCACGGATCCGGCGTACCCCACTCGAGTGGGGAACTCGGTAACCCGTGACACATGTCCGGACCTCTCTCTCGTAAAAAACGCTAAGGATGCTACCTGGGAGAACTTGGGCGATTCTCTAGGCAGTGATCACTGCCTTCTCCGGGTCACACTCCTGGAAAAGTCAGCTCATAAAAAATGCGGTCAAGCCAAGTTGACCGATTGGACCCAATTTCGCAATCAGACTATCCCTCCCGTACTATTTTCTGGAGGCTATGCAGAATGGGCTCAACACGTAAACAACATTCAGAAAAGACTTACTACTACCCTCCAAACCAACGAAGAAACCCCCGCAGTTGACAATCACCTCCTACACTTGTGGGAGGCGCGCCGAAGCTTAACAAAACGTTGGAAAAAGCAGAAGACTAATCGCAAATTACGTATCCGCATAGCCCAACTCACGGAACAAGCTGCAGCGTAGTATGCTGCCCAACTCTCAGATTCAAATTGGATAGCCCGCTGCGACGCCGCAGCTCGTCAGATGAGCTCGAAGGGGACATGGCGTCTCTTTCGCAGTCTCATAGACCCCTCTCAAACGAGAGGGGAGGCGCAGAAGCAGCTCCGGCGAGCTCTGCAAGGGTACCAAGGCACTCCGGAACAGCTTGCGGATGCTCTGTGCGATAGGTATCTCTGTCGTACGGAGGACCCGCCTGGGCCGGCGTACACGTACTCTGGTAAGCCTAACCACCAACACGATGCCCGTTTTGAGTTGCATGACCTTAAAGCGGCTTTAGCTAAAATGCGCAGGGGTACGGCTCCGGGGCTGGACCGCATAACAGTAAAGCTGTTGGCAAACCTCCCTGACACAGCCTACCTCCATTTATTGGAATACATGAACGAGATCTGGGACGGCCGTGCGCTCCCTTCCGAATGGAAAACGTCACTTGTTACTTTTATCCCTAAAGCAGGCAAGGCCGTGAATACGGAAAATCTGAGGCCCATATCACTGACTTCGTGCGCGGGCAAGCTCATGGAGACGATGATACGGGATCGCCTCTCCCCATACCTTGAGGGCAAGGGCTTCTTTGCAGACACCATGTTTGGGTTTCGCCCACACATGTCTGCACAGGACGTCCTTCTCCAGCTCCATAGGGCCGTCATACAGCCCATAAGTATGCAACAGAATGATAAAGCCATCCTCGCCCTTGATCTGAAGGGGGCTTTCGACAATGTTAAACACAGCAGCATCCTGGCTAACTTGAGCTCCACTGATTGCGGGGCTAAGGCCTTTGCATATGTCAGAGATTTTCTCTCTAAACGCCAGGCACTTCTTCGGATCGAGGACGAGGAATATGGCCCGTACATTATGGGAACACGGGGTACCCCACAGGGAGCAGTGTTATCACCACTCCTTTTCAACATTGCTATGATGCGCCTTCCAAGCGAATTGGCCAGGGTGGAAGGCACACAACACGCAGTATATGCCGACGATATTACAATCTGGACCACTAAAGGGAGCCTTGGTGAAATGCAGGAACGCCTTCAGCAGGCCGCATCCATAGTCGAGGCGTATGCCAACGATTGTGGACTCCAATGTGCTCCAAACAAATCAGAGCTTCTGCACGTTAGAGCGAATCCAAGAGATAAGTCAGCCATACACATCTCCCTGTCTGGGGTTCCCATCAGAGAGGTGGAGGAGCTCCGAATTCTGGGCCTGTTCATTCACCACAGACTCAGACCGGACTCCACTATAGCGAAACTCAAGAGAATAGGCGAACAGGTAGGGCGCATGATCCACCGCGTTTCCAACAAGCGGGGTGGTCTGCGGGGCAGAGACGCGCTTCGGCTCGCGCATGCCTTCGTGACTAGCCGAATCCTCTACGCCGTCCCATACCTTCGCACTAACAAGCAAGAAGACGAAAGAATAGATGCCATCATTCGTAAGGCTACTAAACGAGCTCTGGAACTCCCGGTGGCCACTTCCAACGCCAAACTGAGGGCGTTAGGTGTGCTCAACTCCTACCAGGAGTTGCGGGAGGCCCACCTTATGAATCAATATACGCGGCTCGTGCAGACGGCTCCCGGGCGCCGCCTGCTAAACCGCTTACATATACAGCACACTTGCACTGAAGAGGAGGCGGAGCGTATTCCGGAACTGTGGCGGCATATGCTCTCGGTCGCTCCACTCCCCAGTAACATGGATAAGCACACGCACGAAAGCAGAAGACAGGCGCGGGCTCGGACGCTTGAGAGGCAACACGGCTCCCGACCTGGTGTATTCTACGTAGATATAGCAGGGCCTTCGCCCACGGGATTTTACACGGCCTCTGTAGTTCACCGGGAAAAGCATGTCAATGGGCTCTCGTTCCGAGCACAAAATCCAGAGCGCGCTGAGGAAGTCGCGATAGCGCTTGCTGCTGCGGACCCCAACTCGAAAGTTATCATCACGGACTCCAGGAAAGCATGTACTCATTACTTGGTAGGAGAGATATCCCCCCTAGCCAGCCAAATTCTAAAACGGGCTCTCGCTGATCCAGCCCCGAAACGCATCGTATGGGCTCCTGGCCATCAGAGCCTACGAGGTAATGAGGCCGCTGACGCGGCCGCCCGAGCGCTTACCCACCGGGCTCCTCACCTTGGCTCTTATGACTCGGAGGCCAATACACCGCTGCTGCGGTTCAAAGAAATTCTCACCTATTATCGTGACACTCACCGCCTTTACCCGGCTCCTGCAAAGGGGCTGAGTAAGGCGGAAGAGCGAACTCTAAGGCGCCTGCAGACAGGTACTCTACTCTGTCCTGCAATCCTAAAGCATTTCGATGCGAACACAGATGGGCGGTGCCCACACTGTGGGGAGACGTGTGATATCTTCCACATGGTATGGGCATGTCCGAAAAATCCCTACCTACCCCCTTCCCCTACCCCTTCCCGAGAGGCATGGGAGACTGCCCTCCTCGACAGCTCATCACTAGAGTCTCAACGGGCTCTGGTGAGACGGGCGCGAGTAGGGGCCTCGTCATGCGGTGTCCCGGACTAAGGACGCCGACCATGTAGCAGGGTCATGCTTTGGCCCCGTACCTCTCTCTTTTACAATAAATGTTTTTCATCATCATCATCACCAAATCTCGGCCTAGGTGCGTCGGCGGCAAAACCCTGTAGTCCGAGGCGACGATAAGGACATTCCCGGTACACAGTCCAGCTTCACCACAGTGGTAACACAGTGGTCGTCTGTCCGGTGTGCGCCGTACGTCGGATTTTGTGGGAAGCGGCTGTCGATTTTCTAAGTGCTGAATTGGCTGCAGCGAAGGAAGTATATCCTGAGGCATAGGATTAACGAAGCGCAGTGAAGCAGGAATATATCGGCTTACAGCTTCTGCGTATGATGCACGATGTGGCTCCACCGGGACAGGCGGGACATAGCTGGAAGGCGGCACTTGGAAGTTGGAGAGCCTGTCGTACTTCGTTTTTTTTTATTGTAACTTTAACATCCACGTAACAAAAACTTCGCAAACACTTGTTTGGTCCCATAGCCTAACTGGCTAGTAGGGAGACCAATTGTGTGACATACCTACATACTTGCGCAAGCGGTTACACAGCGACAAAGGACATCAACCTGGATACAATGTTTAAAATAGAAAAAAAGCAAAAAACATATGATTGAACTATACAAAGAAGCATAGCGCAGAACATAGCTACTTGTAGCACAGAATAATAACAGCACTAGAATAATACTAATCAAAATAATAATAATAATAATAATAATAATAATATTACTAAATGACTATGCGGACGTATTATTCAAAAAGTTCGCATGAAGTGCATGCTTCATGGCCAATGGAAAATTTCTAGCCTCTTTCACATTAGTCGGTACCGCATTCCATATGAGAGCGCCGTGAAATTCTATGAGCCTTCAACCGTAGGCATTTCTGGCTACTGGTAAATTAAAACAGTGTTTCGCTGCAGCTCTTGTACAGCGCGCGGGTAACGTTAAGGTGCCTAATGGGAGTGGGTCATCTCGTTTTATTATTCTATGCACTATATCAGCAACACTAGACACGTGCACAGAGTCCAGTGGAAGTACACGCATCATTTGAGACAGTGGTTTTGCAGTATCCGTCCTGTTTGAGTATGTAATAATCCGGACTGCCCTCTTTTGCAGGCGGCTAATACATTTCAAGTAAGTTTTATATGTACTGCCCCACGATGCTATACAGTAGCTCAAGTGACTGTGCACGAATGCAAAATATAGGATGCGCAAAATCGATGCGCCAAAACATTCACGGGCTTTTAGTAGCGTGTGACACACATATGCTAGCTTGGAGCATGTGTTTCCTATATGCGATTTCCAGTTCATGTCCGAGTCAAACATGGCCCCTAAGTACTTAAACGAGGCTACTGGCTGTAGCAGTGCCGTATCTAAAACCAAGTTGAAACCTGCTAAGTCGAGTTCTTTTTTCCTAGAGCGAAAGACCATGTATTTAGTTTTCTCTGTGTTGATATTAAGGTGGTTTCGTTTAAACCATACTTGCACTCTCTGTAAATCTTCGTTGATTATATTTTCGATGTCTCCTAAGCTGTCACCAACAACGATTAGTGCCATATCGTCTGCGTACATTGAAGCTTCTGAATATAGTAGAATGGAGGAAAAATCGTTAACGTACAGGGAAAAAAGAGCGGGTCCAATAACTGAGCCTTGTGGTACCCCGGATACTATTGATTGAGTAGAGGACTCGACGCCATTCATCACTACTCATTGCTGGCGGTCGGATAGGTATGATTTGAGAAGCTGGTGAATTTTGCCTCGAAAACTGTAGTCATGAAGCTTACTTAACATGATGTTGTGGTTGACGGAATCGAAAGCTTTTCTTATGTCTAAAAAAACTACGACGGCTATCTTATTGTTGTTCAAGGCTTTGTTAACTTGTTGGGTTAATACCAAAACTGCAGTAGATGTAGATCTGTGTGCTCGAAAACCATTCTGGTTTGAGCAAATTATATTATGTTTGGATGCAAATGATGTTATCTGCACTGATAAATTTTTTTCAAAAATTGTAATAATTACACTAAACACAGATATTGGTCTGTAATTAGATGCACTTGATCGGTCTCCATCTTTGTATACAGGGACGACTTTGCCGAACTTAAGCTCATTTGGGTATATACCACAGTCCTGCCAGTGTTGAAACATGTGCAGCAAATGGTCTGCCAGAATGTCCATGTTATTTTTTATTATTTAACTGTAATAGCGTCGAGCCTAGCTGCTTTATTGGCGTCTATTTTTTTTTACTATTGACATGATATGGGACATTTCTATCCCAAATATGGCAAAACTATCACAAACTGGTCTAATGGGACGCGTGTGGTCTGTAGTGTCAGGAAACTGAGCAGCCAAAGCACGACCGACGTCTGCGAAATACTTGTTAAAGCGATCCAACGTGTCTTGAGTTATATCGTCAGACAGTACGCGTTTATCTGAGTCAAGACTAACTGCGGATTTTGCTATTTCCCAAATTCGCTTAGTGTTGACTCCAGCCTCTTCGATAAGCTTAGCATAGTATTCTTTTTTTTTTCGTTTCCTCATTAGGGTGACTGACTTATACCTATAGCATTTGAATTGATTTAAGAAGTAGGCATTGGTTCTCTGCTGCTTCCACTTGTGATACCAATGGTCTTTTTGTTTCAGTATTTCTAGAATACTAGGTGTCATCCAAGGGCAGAGTGGCTTGGCATACTTACTACTAGTTTTGGTGGTGCTTAGTGACACAGCATTTTTGAGAGAGCATATGAAATTACTGTATTCTATACTTACATCCTCGTCATACATAGCGCAGTAATCGATTTGACTTATTTTGTCACGTAGTAACCTATAGTCAATCTTTGTAGTTAATTTTCCCCTAGAAGAATTCGTATTGAGGGGCTCATTTATAAGGGTAACAAAAATAGGCAAGTGATCGGCAATCGGAACAGGAAGCACACCAGCATGCACATCATCGCCAACATTGCAAAGGGCGTGATCAATAAGAGTACATGACGTGTCAGTGATACGCTTTGGCTCATTTATGACATTACACAAGTTAAAAGATTTTAAGAGGAGCGTGTACTCATTCGAGGTATCGGATGACAGGTCAATAATAAAGTCTCCAACAACTACAATATTATTGTAGTGCATGCAGGAAACTCTCATAAGCACATACTCAAATTCCTTCAGGAACGCTTTGATCGAAGATCCGGGCGGGCGGTATACAACGCCAATAACTGGCCCTCTTTCCAGTTTGATAAAGAGAGTTTCTATAGTTGCGTTGGTAACACATGCATCAAGCAAGACATTTCACGCATGATTGTCTCGTATAAACAAGGCAGCACCACCTCCTCGCGCACGCGAGTTGTGTGGCTGCGATAGTAGCCTGAATCCCTGCATACTCAATGTTTCATCAGCCTTCAACCATGTTTCACTCAAAGCAATAATATCGAAACCAAAGTCTAAACGTGCTATATAAGTGACCAGATTGTTTAAACTCCTGCGTAAACTTCGTACATCACAGTGGAAAACCGAGAACTTATTACATTTCTGTTTTTTCGTATATGAAGGATCGAGCATATTTATAAATACAGAACTTAACTGAACATGAGCACCTACGCAATCTTGGCAAGGTCACCTTCAGATTGAATATGTTCAACCACCGAGTTCTCAGCTTTTCTCATTAGAATCCGGCCCTGAGATGCCCATGCAAACTTCCACTTTTTTTTAGCTTTTACCTGTCGAGCTTTTCTGAGCAGAATCTTAATTTCTAGGCAGAGATGCTCATTGACATAGATACGATCATTATGCTCTAAAGAAAGATGACTCGTATTCAGCTTCGTCTTCCTAGCGGCAGTCAGAAATTTGTCACGGGATGTCCTGGTTGCAAATCTTACCACAACATTTGGTTTATCTTTATCTCTTGATGGGACACGATGTGCGACATTAATGTCTCCATCGGACATCTCGATTCCCAAACAGGTGGCCATTCTACCCACTGTCGCCTTTGGATTTTTATCTGCGGTACGTGAAAGCCCTATGATTTCCACGTTCATGTTCCTTCCGTGCTGCTTAAGTTCAATAATCTCCTTTTTAGCGTCAGTCAGTTGTCTAGCCATCTCTTGGTTTTGTTTCACAATATCTTTGTTTTGAGCCCCCACCTCTGTTAGTTCGCTTCGAAAGTTCGCAACATCTTCCTTAAACACCTCAAAGGCCGTATTCACGAATTCGACAGGTTCACGCATTTTCCCGACCTCGATTTTAATTTCTGAGTTTGAATCTTTAATCTTACTAACCAGAGCTATGACAAGTACTGCGAAGGCATCAAGCTTAGTGGCCAAATCACTGCTGACTTTGACGACCTCTTTGATACTAGTAGGAGCCTTCTCAGAAAGCGCCTTCGCTACGTCATTAATACGACCATTAGGTGCGCCTGCCATACAGCTAAGAGAGCCCAGCTACAGCTCTGTAGCAAGTTACCCCAAAACAATGCAACACTTCACAAAAGACACCACACAATTACCGATGGCAGCGGCAGCATCAGCACTGGACGGTAGGCAACAAAAGGTGCACACCAACCTGAAAAACAGACGAGCGCTGTTAGCCTGCGTCCGTGAGCCACCGCCGCCACTGCCAAAGTGAGCAGCTTCACGCCCACCAACCGCCGAAGATAAAATTTGGGAACTGCGTCCACTGTTCACAGATGGCGGGAGCAGCACTGACGTCCGTGCGCGGGAAGGACTATGCTTTTACTTCCAGAAATGGGCCGCGTCGCGCCAAAGGACGTCGTCAGACCGTCGATGCACGCCAGCCGGTAATTGCAGTCGGGCCCGAATCCAAGGCAGCACGACAAGTCCTTCCTTGGAACGTCGAAATGCCGGTCGCCAACTGAAAAACAGACGAGCGCTGTTAGCCTGCGTCCGTGAGCCGCCGCCGCCGCTGCCAAAGTGCCAAGGCTGCAAATAGGCCCTGCAGTAGGTTGGGACTGGAACTGAATCTTTTGTAGTTCGTCGTGCACCACCGATCGAATGAGATCGCAAAGAGACTCAATGTTGATGTTGCTTGCCGCACCTCCGATCTGACCTATTGACCAAGTGGCACTCACTTGCCGGTCGTACACAGTAGAGCGCTGCTGCAGCACTTGCTCCATGGCCGTGGCTTAGGTCGAAAATTCTGCCACGGTCTTTGGGGGACAGCGAACGAGGCCAGCGAAAAGCTGCTCTTTCACTCGTCGCACTAAATGACGGACATTCTTTTCTCCTGCCATGTCGGGGTCAGCTCGACGAAAGAGGCTCGTCATGTCCTCGACGTACGTCATGACGCTTTCATTCGGCATTTGGAGGCGCGACTGAATTGCTCGCTCGGCTCGTTCGCGGCGATCGCGATTGGCCCAACTTGCCAGCAGGTATCGACGAAAGACGCTCCACGAGGGAAAAGGCTCACGGTTTTCGTACCAAGTACGAGCGCCGTCCTCCAAGCTGAAGTACACGTTTCTGATTTTGTCCAAGTCGGTCCAACCATTGTAACTCGAAACCCGTTCGAACGGGGCCAGCCAGTCTTCGACATCCTCTAAGACGGAACCGTGGAACACCTTCGGCACACGTGGCTTCCACAGCGTACGATGCGTGGCTGCAGCGCTTTCCTGTGCGTTGGAGGCTGCATTTCCTTCCGTAGCGTTCGGGGATGTGACAGACGTCATCTCGGGAAGAGGTCCATGCTCAGGAGGTAGTCCTCGGTGTCTTCGGCATGAGCGGTGGACAGGTGTTGTCACTGCAGGTACAGGGCTACCTGGAGGCGTTTGGAACATCGGTTGGGGGTTACCCAGCAGCTCCACCAGTTGTCACGTGCTACAAAACGTCTTTAACTAGGAAGAGCTGAGCCGGCGGGGAGACGCACCGAAAACTGGCAAGATGGCTGCTTCAATAATCAGCAACTAGCCAGAGCACGCGCTGCCCCAGATCATCGTCTTCCATTCTCGCAGGCAGCAATGGCTTACGCTCGCCGTAACTAGCGGCCAAGTGGCAATATATATATATATATATATATATATATATATATATATATATATATATATATATATATATATATATATATATATATATATATTGTTAAGGCGTTTATTAACCGGCAACGAGCGAGAATATACAATGGCGACAGTCACAGCCAAGCGCGGGCTCTCAGTGCGAGCGGCGTCCTTGTTGGGTAGCCCCACTAGAAGGTACTCAAGAGTTCGACCCAGTTCAGAGTTCGGAGGCTTCGCTACAGTTACCCCGGGGTCGAAGAGGGACCCGCCTGGCGACCTAACAGCTTGTTACTATGAGCGGGTCATAATAAGCCTTCAGGCACTCCACGTTGACGATGTCTCGCCCACGGCGGCGCATGTCCGAAGATTGTTCAATGGGTTCGATCAGATAGTTGACGGGTGAGGTGCGTTCGATGACACGGTAGGGGCCTTCGTATTTGGGACGTAGTTTGGAAGAGAGGCCAGCTGCAGAGGTCGGGATCGAGAGCCACACAAGTGCACCAGGAAGGAACGTGGGCTCAGAAGTGGTGGAGCCATCACGAATACTCTTCTGCCGCTCTTGCTCCTGCGTCGTAAAAGTCTTGGCAAGCTCGCGACACTCTTCAGCAAGGCTGGCTGTCTCGGATATAGGTGTACACTCTGGTGGATCCGGCGTGTACGGGAGTATCGTGTCCATGGTGTGCGACGGGTGCCTTCCGTACAGCAAGTAGAAAGGTGAAAAACCAGTCGTGCTTTGAGGGGCGATGTTTTAGGCGTAGGTGACGAAGGGCAGTATATTATCCCAATTAGTGTGGTTGGCAGCGACGTACATAGAAAGCATATCGCCGAGGGTGCGGTTAAAGCGTTCGGTGAGGCCTTTTGTCTGTGGTTGGTGAGCAGTAGTTTTGCAGTGGACAGAATGGCACTCCGTCAGAGTGGCTTCGACGACTTCCGACAAGAAGACACGGCCTCGATCACTGAGAAGCTCTTGGGGTGGTCTGTGGCGCAGTATAAATTGATGCAGCAGGAAGGACGCAACATCGCGCGAAGTAGCCGCAGGGAGAGCGGCGGTTTTGGCGTATCGCGTTAAATGGTCAACGGCAACGATGGCCCAGCGGTTACCAGCCGACGTCAGAGGAAGTGGTTCATACAAATCGATACCTACGCGCCTAAAGGGACGGTCAGGGCAAGGTAACGGTTGCAGACCGGCGTGCGACATGTGGGCTCACGGTTTACGGCGTTGGCAAGTGAGGCAAGAGCGAACGAACTGCTGCACATAGCGGTACATCCCGCGCCAGAAGTAGCGTTGTAGAATGCGATGGTAGGTTTTGAATACCCCACAGTGCGCGCATTGCGGATCAGAATGGAAGAATTCACATATCTCTGACCGCAGACTGCGGGGTATCACGAGTAACCACTGCCGGCCGTCGGCGTCGTAATGGCGTCGGTGTAGAAGGCCGTCACGGATGGCGAAATGGTGAGCTTTACGACGCAACGTACGCGTGGATGGCGTCGTGGATGGATTAGAGAGCATGTCCATGAGCGGGCCGATCCAATTATCCTTTCGTTGTTCGGTAGCGATGATGTCAACATCAATGGCAGAAACAGCAGCCGAGGATACTGAGAAGAGCACATCACCTTCAGGCAGAGGGGAGCGCGAGAGGGCGTCGGCGTCAGCATGCTGGCGTCCGTTGCGGTACAGCACGCGGATGTCGTAGTCTTGTAAGCGAAGAGCCCAACGGGCAAGACGGCCTGAGGGATCCTTCAATGATGAAAGCCAGCATAGAGCAAGATGGTCGGTGACGACATCGAATGGGCGACCATACAAATAAGGTCGAAACTTTGTAAGAGCCCAGACGATCGCCAGGCACTCTTTCTCCGTGACGGTGTAGTTATTCTCGGCTCTCGTGAGCGTACGGCTTGCATATGCTACGACATAATCAGGGAATCCGGGTTTTCGCTGCGCCAGGACAGCGCCGAGGCCTACACCGCTGGCGTCCATGTGCACCTCCGTTGGGGCTGTGGGGTCGTAGTGGCGTAGAATGGGAGGTGACGTCAACAAATGGCGGAGCTTCGCGAACGCGTCGTCGCACTCGGATGACCACAAATTGAAGGGCCCGTTACTTCCAAGAAGCTTCGTCAGCGGTGATATGATCGTGGCAAAATTTCGTATGAAGCGTCGGAAGTATGAGCACAGGCCCACGAAACTACGCAGTTCTTTGACAGATGCAGGTTTGGGGAATTCGGCCATGGCCTGAAGCTTGGCAGGATCAGGAAGAATGCCGTCTTTGGACACAACGTACCCCAGTATGGTGAGTTGCCGGGCTGCAAAGCGGCACTTTTTCAGATTTAGTTGCAAGCCGGCATTGCTTACACGTGCGAAAACTTCTTTCAGACGTTGTAGATGCGTGGAGAAATCCAGAGCAAAGACAATGACATCGTCGAGGTAACACAAGCATGTGTATCATTTCAAGTTGCGCAGAACGGTGTCCATCATGCGCTCAAAGGTCGCAGGTGCATTACATAGACCAAACGGCATGACGTTGAACTCGTACAAGCCGTCTGGCGTGACGAAGGCGGTCTTCGGTCGAGCGTCATCAGCCATGGGCACTTGCCAGTACCCCGAGCGCAGATCGAGAGAAAAAATTGGGCTCCATGAAGGCTGTCAATCGCGTCATCGATGCGTGGCAGTGGATAAACATCCTTGCAAGTGATCTTATTGAGCCGTCTGTAGTCCACACAGAACCGCAGAGAATCGTCTTTCTTCGCAACAAGAACAACAGGAGCCGCCCAGGGACTGTCCGAGGGCCGAATAACGTCGCGTCGGAGCATATCGTCAACCTGATCATTAATTACTCGACGTTCAGCAGGCGACACGCGATATGGACGTTGCCGTAAAGGTGCATGGGCACCAGTGTCGATGCGATGCGTAACAACGGACGTGCGACCGAAAGAACTTCGCCGGACATCGAAAGAAGAACGATATTCTTGCAACAGGTACAGAAGTTGGGAACGATGTACGGCCGTAAGGTTGTCAGCGATGGAGGGGCCAAATACATCAGCAGATGACGAATCAGAAGTGGAAACAGCATTGATGCTACACGACCTGGGACCGCGCGTGTCATCGGGTACGTCCAGGACTTGTGCGTCGTCGACTGGTTCCACTCTGCCGAGACATTCCCCTCGAAGCAAGGTAACAGCGTACGGGGACGGGTTGGTTACAAAAATATCAGCGTTGCCCTGGTTGACCTGCACGGTCGCGAAAGGTACTAGCAACCCTTTCCTGCTGCAAGCGCGGTCAGATGGCGAAACAAGTCCAATGGTGTCCGAGAGACCAGCGCAGTAGACAGACACAGCCGTCGTCGAGTTTGGAGGCACTGTTGTATCGTCTTTCGTTAGAATCTTGCTCAGTGTCGGGGGACTGTCTTCTGGCGTCAAATTCGAGAAGGGTAAAAGCTCAATTTCGGCGGCGGCACAATGGATGACGGCGTCATGGCGGGAGAGAAAGTCCCAACCCAGGATGACGTCATGAGAGCATGCCTGAATGATGATGAACTGGGCGACATACAGAAGGTCCTGGATGACAACGCGAGCTGTGCACCGTGCTGTAGGATGAATGCGGTGCAAACTTGCAGTACGGAGGGATAACCCAGAAAGTGGCGTCGTCACTTTTCGAAGTAAGCGGCAGAGTTTTTCGTCCATAACTGATACGGCAGCTCCAGTGTCAATAAGAGCCGATGCACAAACACCGTCCACAAGCACGTCACTGACATTCGAGGGGCTGCTCTGAGGGCTTTCACATTGCGATAGCGTCGCAGTCCTTGCCTCGGGGACTGCGACGACTAATTTTCCCGCTCATGAGCTGCCGCACTTGGCCGCATGGGGGACAGGGAATGACGTCGTGGAGATGGCGATCTTCGAGATGGACCTGGGCGAGATCGAGGTGGCATAGACGACGGTTCTTCACGATAAGGACGGCTGAGTTGGCCAGCAACAGGTGAAAAAAGTGGAGCCGGCTGTACGCGATGGCAATAACGGGCAACGTGACCGGCGTAACCGCAGGCAAAGCAGATAGGCCGGTGGTCGGGTGTGCGCCATCTGTTCACCGGGGTAGGTCTCACCCATGTCGCAAGGGCTGATGGACGGAACGATGGCTGCATGGTGGACCGAAGCTGAGACTGAGGAGTTACGTCAACTTACTTAGCGGGCACACCCGCTGCAAAGGACGGAGGTCGAGTGGCAGCTTCGGCGTAAGTCAGAGGGGCGGATGGGAGGAAGAAGGTTAGTAGGTGATTGTTGATTGATATGTGGGGTTTAACGTCCCAAAACCACTATATGATTATGAGAGACGCCGTAGTGGAGGGTTCCGGAAATTTAGACCACCTGGGGTTCTTTAACGTGCACCCAAATCTGAGCACACGGGCCTACAACATTTCCGCCTCCATCGGAAATGCAGCCGCCGCAGCCGGGATTCGAACCCGCGCCCTGCGGGTCAGCAGCCGAGTACCTTAGCCACTAGACCACCGCGGCCGGGCTAGTAGGTGATTGTTGAACAGTCGGTTGGTGGGCAAAGGGCAAGAGCGAGAACTGACGCGCGATTTCCTCACGGATGAAGGACTTTAGGTCTGCCATCAGCGTCACTTGGTCACAACTGGCCTCCAAGCCAGCAAGCGTTGCAGCTCGTGGTGGGGAGCGTCGGGTCATCGAACGCTGCCGGCGGAGCTCCTCGTAGCTCTGGCACAGTGTGATGACCTCAGCCACTGTGCCGGGGTTTTTGGCGAGCAGCATCGTGAAGGCATCATCGTCAATGCCTTTCATGATGCTTCGGATCTTGTCAGAATCGGACATGGTGGGATTAGATTTGTTGCATAGGTCCAGGACGTCTTCAATATAGCTGGTGAATGACTCACCAGTCTCCTGAGCACGTTCACGTAAGCGCTGCTCGGCTTGCAGCTTGCGAACAGCAGGTCGGCCGAAGACGTTGATGATTGCGGTCTTAAAATCGGACCAGGTGGCAAAATCGGACGCGTGGTTGTTGTACCACAAACTGGCAACACCCGTAAGGTAGAATACCAAGTTGGTCAGCTTGCCGTCTTCGTCCCATTGTTGGGGACGCTCACGCGCTCGTAAATGGCGAGCCAGTCCTCCACGTCAGTGCCATCAGCGCCAGTGACGATGGGTGAATCGCGGATTCTGGGGACACCGGGACAAGGGGATGGCATTGGAGGCGGCGTTTGCCGAGAAGCGTCATGGTACATAGTAGATGACAGGGTACGTGATCATAGCTCCAAAGGCATAGACAGGGATCGCAGCACCTCAACCAAATTGTTAAGGCGTTTATTAGCCGGCAACGAGGGAGAATATACAATGGCAAGAGTCACAGCCAAGCACGGGCTCTCAGCGCGAGCGGCGTCTTTGTTGGGTAGCCCCACTAGAAGGTACTCGAGTTCGACCCATTTCGGAGTTCGGAGGCTTCGCTGCAATTACCACGGGGTCGAAGATATATATATATATACATATATATACATATATATATATATATATATATATATATATATATATATATATATATATATATATATATATATATATATATACCAAAACGTGGATGATGATATATGGTGTTTTTTGGCGCAAGGGCCATTTGATGGCCAAAGAGCACCAGTTCATGGGACACTAGATGTGGACAATGATTGTGATTAGCGGCTGTATAAAGGCCATAAAATTCCTCGCGGTAAGGCGGGTAAAACATACAGGTAATAAAATCATGACCATGCCGTGAAAGGTGTGTGTAGTGCGAATAGATGAACAAAGTTGGTGATAATAAAAGACGATGGTGGATATGTATGGCATTAGCACAAGTGCCTCACTCGTTCATACCCTTGGGTCCAAGGGCCGTGAGGCAAGTGCTTTCTTGTGTAGCCACCGCAGCAAAAACATCTCAGGAGAGGTCGTGCTACGGAATGCCCGGGTATATGATATGAAAACTATGAATATCCTTTAAAAACGCTAGCAATGATTTATAACTAAAAAGCGGTTCCCTACCGACGAACATTGCAGGGTGTAAAGGTATATGTTGTCGGTAGGGTAATGGAAAGTGTTGTCTTCTTATAGTGTCTAACAGTTTACATTGAATTAAAACGTGAAGAACTGTTAATGCCTCACCACAGTAATCATGCAATGGTGGATCACCACCGGACAAAAGATGTGTGTGTCGTGTATGTGTCCTATCCTGAGTCTTGTTAGTGTTACCTCTGTTAGACGTGATTTTGATACTGGCAGCCAATGACGAAGGTGTGGCTTAATAATGTGTAGTTTGTTTTGTGTGTGTGTATCCCACTTGCTCTGCCAGTAGTCCCTGAGATTTCGTTTGAGAGAGGGTTTAAGATCAAGGGCCGGGATTAATATGCGTGTAGAGGCAGTGCTTTTGTGGACGGATGCAGCGAGCTGATCCGCCCTCACGTTGCCTTCGATCTCACGGTGCCCTGGCACCCAGCACACTACAACATGTTGTTTGAGTGTGTAGAGTGTGCACAAAGTGGAGTAAAGTGAGACAAGGACCGGGTTTTTCTGTTTTTGAAGACTGTGCAGAGCCGTTACCACACTGAGGGAGTCTGTGTAAATTACTGCTTTTGGTATTTGTAAATGTTTGATGTGTTTAGCTGCCACAAGCATCGCGTAAGCTTCTGCTGTGAAGATACTTGTGCCTGGATGTAGAGGGCCAGCATCCGAAAAAAATGGGCCGACAGCAGCGTAGGACACACAGGAGTTGGATTTGGAGGCATCTGTAAAGAACTCAGAAGTGTGTATTTGTGTTGAAGTTCTAGAAAGTATGTTCGGATGTGGTCAATAGGCGAGTGTTTTGTAACTTCTAGAAAGGACACATCACAGTCTATAGTCTGCCATTGCCACGGTGGCGGATATGCTACAGGAGCCATTAAGCTGTGTTCAAGTGAGACTCGAGTTTCCTCAGCTAGACTTTTCAGGCGAACTGAGAAGGGCTGCCTCATCGAAGGCCTGTTTTGAAACAGAATTGAGCTCGACAAATCATTAAGAGTAGAGTATGAGGGGTGCTTCTTATCCGCTTTCACCTAAAGGAAATAAACAAAGGACATGTAAGTTCTCTGCAGATGAAGCGACCACTCATTTGACTCAACGTAAAGGCTTTCTATGGGGCTGGTGTGAAAAGCACCCGTAGAAAGGCGGATGCCCAAATTGTGCACGGGGTCCAGCATCTTCAAAGCACTTTGCGTTGCAGACTGATAAACAAAGGCCCCATAATCTAAGCGGGTGCGAACGAGGCTTCGATACAGGTTCATGAGGCATTGCCTGTCACTACCCCAAGTAGTACGTGACAACACTTTTATAACATTCATGGCTTTTAAACATTTTGTTTTTAAATACTTGATGTGCGGTACGAAGGTCAACTTGTTGTCCAAGATTAAGCCTAAGAATTTACGCTCGGCTTTGACGGACAGACGTTGCCCGTTCAGTCGAATGTCAGGTTCCGAGTGCATGCCTCTCTTTCGAGAGAACAAGACACACGTGCTTTTGTGTGGGTTAAGTCGAAATCCGTTTTCATCTGCCCATTTGGAGACCTTGTTTAAACCCAGCTGAACCTGCCGCTCACACATTGCCAAGTTGCATGACTTGAAGCCAAGCTGGACGTCGTCGACATATGTACAATAGAACATATTGCGGGGGATGGACAAGTGCAAGGAATTCATTTTGATTGGAAACAGTGTGCAGCTAAGTACACCACCTTGTGGCACGCCTGTTTCCTGGACAAATATTTGGGAAAGAACTGTGCCCACTCGGACACGGAATGTCCGTTTAGACAGGTAACTTTCAATTATTTGAAACATTCTTCCGTGCACGCAAAGGTGGGACAGGTCTCTTAGAATTCCAAAAGGCCATGTTGTATCATAGGTCTTTTCGATATAAGGGACACAGAGAGAAAATATTGTTTATGGACGAAGGCGTCTCTGATCTGTGCCTCAATACGGACAAGGTAGTCTGTGGTGGATCTACTTTCTCGAAACCCGCACTGAAATGGGTGGAGCAAATTGTTTGTTTCAAGGATATGTACAAGTCGGCAGTTTATCATTTTTTCGAAGACTTTGCACAAGCAGCTTGTAAGTGCAGTAGTTCTATAGCTTGAAGCTAAAGAAGGGTCCCTGCCCTTTTTCAAAATGGGAATAATAATAGCCTCTTTCCAGGAGGTAGGGATAGTGCCAGAAAACCAGGTAGCATTGTATAAACAAAGTAAGGTTTTTTGTGTTTCGGCTGGTAGGTTTTTTAACATTTCATACACCACACGGTCAGAACCTGGGGCAGAAGTGCTTCAGGAGTTTAGAGATGTTCGGAGCTCAGCTAGACTGAAATCTTGGTTATATGCCTCATATGTAGTGCATTTGTGTTCGAGTTTCTGCTTTTGTATTCTTGTTCTGTATTTTTAGAAAGTGTCAGTATAGTGGGATGAGCTGGATACCCGTTCAAAGTGTGAACCGAGGAAGTTTGCCTGCTCTTCCAAGGTATTACTCTGAGTGTTTACGAGTGGAGGTGTGTGTACTTGTTTTCCTGCTATTCTACCAACCATGTTCCAGACTTTAGCCTCCTGTGTGTATGAATCGATCCCTGACAAAAACTTCTGCCAGCTTTCTCTTCTGGCCTGCCGACGCGTTCTCCTGCCTTGAGACTTTATTTTCTTAAAGCTCTCAAGTTTTCCGCTGTCGGCGAGTTGCGCAGCAACCTCCTTGCCCTGTTCTGTTCTTTTCGCGCATTACGACACTCTGTGTTCCACCACGGGACGTGTCGCTTGCTGGGCTGTCCAGATGTTTGTGGGATGCATTTGGCTGCTGCGTTAATAAGGAGAGCTGTGAAGTACTGCACAGCTTCATCTATGCTTAGTCCACATATGTCAGTCCAACATAACTGAGCATTGTTATGAAACTGGTCCCAGTCGGCTTTGTGTATAAGCCATTTGGGAACTCGCGGAGGACATTCGTATGATGTTTGTGTACTCAAAACAACAGGAAAATGGTCACTTCCGTAGGAATTATTTAGAACTTTCCATTGGAGTAATGGTACAAGTGAAGGAGATGCGATGCTGAGATCTATGGAGGAGTAGGTTTTGTTGGCAAGGTTATAATATGTTGCCTCTTTCCTATTCAACAGACAGGCGCCGGAGGAAAAAAGGAACTGTTCAATGAGACGGCCTCATGCATCGCAGCAAGAATCATCCCATAGACTGCTATGAGCATTCAGGTCACCAAGGACCAGATAAGGTTCGGGTAGTTGGTCTATTAAGGACTCGAGTTCTAGTTTTCCAAGACGGTGGTGTGGGTGGATGTACAGAGAGCAGATGGTGACGAGCTTGTTGAAAAGAACTGCTCGAACAGCCACTGCCTCTAGTGTTGTTTGCAGTGGTAAATGTGTGCATGCTACTTTTTGATTAACAATAATGGCTACACCACCGGATGATGCCGCAGTATCATCTCTGTACTTTCGGAAGAGAACATACCGACGCAAAAAATTCGTGTTGTTAGATTTTAAATGAGTTTCCTGTACACACAGCACTTTCGGCGAATGATTGCAAAAGAGCTCTTGAACATCATCGAGGTTTCTAAGGAGTCCTCTGACGTTCCAATGTATTATTTGTGTTGCCATATTAGAGGTAACGTAGTGCTGTGTGTAAGGAAAAATGGGTGTCTCTGCTTCTTAAGCTAAGCGTTAAGACTCAAAGAACAGGGCCGTCGCCGGGCCCCGTTATTGGCTTTTTATTTCTTTTGGCACGCTCCAGGGAGCTACGCCGATCTTTCGGCACCAGGGGTGCCGTGGTGTCCATTGCCTCTTCAGAGGCATTGCGTGCCCGCATTTGCGAGCTGATGTTTTGGGCTTGGGACCTCGCCTGGTGAGACGAGGCCTTCATATCGGCCGACCCTGGGGTCTCCTTCACCTCGGGGGGCGAAACCTTCGGTCCTCTCGGGCTAGAGGTCAAAGGAACCTCCTTTGGTGCTGGGATACCCTGGCCGCTGCAAGAGCTTGCAGCGGCCGTGGTTGTCGCCGTGGGGACGAGTGGCAGGGCAGCCTTGGCTGTTCCCGCCGTGGGTGGGGGCATTGGCGACCGCCTGGGCACACTGTGCCTGGCATGGGCAGTTGCCGCAGGCCGTTGTAGTGCTGCCCCCTGTTGCACTACATCGGCGAACGATGGTTTGTTTGTGAAAAGACCAGATGCTTGTTGACGGGCTTCTCGGAAAGTAATGTTTTGTGTGATTTTGATTGTAACAATTTCTTTTTCCTTTTTCCATTTTGGACAGGTTCGGGAGTATGCGGGATGGGCACCATCGCAGTTTGCGCAGTGGGCCGCATCCTCCACCTTACACTCGTCCGTAGCGTGTACTGTGGTGGCACACTTTTCGCAGGTGAGTTGGCCGCGGACACTCTGAGAACCGTGACCAAAACGCTGGCGTTTGAAGCAACGTCGTGGGTTGGGAATGTAGTGTCTCGCATTCAACTTCAAGTATCCTGTTTCGAGATGTTCAGGCAGGGTACTGGTGCAAAACGTCACAATTGTGTGTTTTGTTGGGATTTTTTTCTTATCACGCCTAATTTTGATTCTTTGTACTTGTGTCACTTGCTGGTCCTTCCAGGCCTCGAGGAGCTCATGTTCAGTCAGGTCACGCAAGTCTTGATCAGATACAACGCCTCGGGAGTGAGCGGGAGTGAGTGAGCGGTGTGGTATAATTGAGATAGGTATGTTTCCAAACGATTCTAGTTTTGAGAGGTTTTCATACTGGCTCTGACTTTTTACCTCGAGGAGGAGATCCCCATTGGCCATTCTTGTAGCCTGGTAACCTGGTCCAAGTGTAGTGGTGAGGCATTTGGAAACAACGAAAGACGAAATAGTTCTGGCGTTCTTTTCAGCGGTTTCACAATGGATTACATGATAGCGGGGAAAGGTTTCTTTTGGTTTGCTTAAATAATTGCAAAAGTCTTCGGTGCGCCCTCTCTTCGAGAGAGGACGATCGTGCGATGAAGGGAGAGAAGAAAAAGCCATAACCTAAATATGAGTTCGGCAGCCATGCCAGCCGCCCACCATGAAACCCAACACGGGGACGTGACAAGTCCTAAATTTATAAGAGGCATGTCAACGTCAGCTGTACACAGCCGCTATAACCAAATATATTGTGGCCAAGACAGAGCACATACACAAGGTTAACCCTTTCCGCCAGGAAAATCGGAAGTAAATGGAAAAGAGAAGAAGACAGGATAGATTTAAAGACGAGAAAAGACTAAGATGTAGGAAGAAAGAGATAGGACAAGGCGACTGGCGATTTCCCCTGGGTGGGTCAGCCCAGGGGTGCCGTCTACGTGAAGCCGGGGCCAAAGGGGTGTGTTGCCTCTGCCGGGGGGCCTTAAAGGTCCAATCACCCTGCGTCGGCTCAACCCACAGGATCCCCTTTTACCCGGACACGGCAAAGCCACGCACGGCTAGGCGTGGGAGGGAGTACAAACTCCCCCGTTAGCCCGGGTCTGTGGTGTCGCTACACACCAAACGCCTACTTGCGCAGGCGCCCCTGCGGGGACCAAAACGGGGAGGACGGGCAAAACAAAACTCTATTTTTCCTACGTTTCAGCCGGGGACCGGCCTTTTCCCTGATGAAGGCCGGTCCCCGGCTGAAACGTAGGAAAAATAAAAAGTTTTCGTTTTGCCCATCCTCCACTTTTTGGTAGTTTTCCACTGGATCCAAGGACACCTTCAAGCCCACAGAGGTAAAACAGGGGCTTGGGCTTTTATATATATATATATATATATATATATATATATATATATAGCTTGTATCCAAGCCCACAGAAGTAAAACAGGGGCTTAGGCAGGGGTGTCCTCTGACACTCTTGTTATTCATGATGTACCTAAAATGATGATGTTTGAAGTTTTGTGGCGCAAGGGCCGTTTCACGGCCAAAGAGCGCCAGTTCATGTTACTAAGAATATGGACAATGATTGTGATAAGCGGCTGTATAAAGGCCATAAAATTCCTCGCAGTAAGGCGGGTAAAAACATACAAGTAATAAAATCATGACCATGCCGTGAAAGGTGTGTGTGGTGAGGATAGATGACAAGAGTTGGTGATTATAAAAAGCGATGGTGGATATGAATGGCATTAGCACAAGTGCCTCACTCGTTCATACCCTTGCGTCCAAGGGCCGTGAGGCAAGTGCTTTCTTGTGTAACCGCCGCAGCGAGAACCTCTCTAGAGAGGTCGTGCTACGGAATGCCCGGGTGTATGATATGAAAATTATTAATTTCTTTTAAAAACGCTAACAGTGATTTATGACTAAAAAGCGGTTCCCTACCGACGAACATTGCAGGGTGTAAAGGTATATGCTGTCGGTAGGGTAATGGAAAATGTCGTTTTCTTAGAGTTTCTAAGTGTTTGCACTGGATTAATATGTGAAGGACTGTCAATGCCTCTCCACATCTGTCACACAATGGTGGATCACCACCGGACAAAAGATGCGTGTGTGTCGTGTATATGTGTCCTATCCTGAGTCTTGTTAGTGTTACCTCTGTTAGACGTGATTTTGATACTGGTGGCCAATGGCCAAGGTGCGGCTTGATAACGTGTAGTTTGTTTTGTGTGTGTGTATCCCACTTGCTCTGCCAGTAGTCCCTGAGTTTTCGTTTGAGAGACGGCTTAAGATCAAGGGCCGGGATTGATGTCGGTGTAATGGCAGTGCTTTCGTGGGCGGATGCAGCAAGCTGATCCGCCATCACGTTGCCTTGAATCTCACGGTGCCCTGGCACCCAGCACACAACAACATGTCTGTTGAGTGTGTGGAGGGTGCATAAAATGGAGTAAAGTGAAACTAGGACAGGGTTTTTTTGTTTTTTAAGACTGTGCAGAGCCGTTACCACACTGAGGGAGTCTGTATAAATTACTGCTTTTTGTATTTGTGATTGTTTGATGTGTTTAGCTGCCACAAGTATCGCGTAAGCTTCTGCTGTGAAGATACTTGTGCCTGGATGTAGAGGGCCAGCATCCGAAAAGGAAGGGCCAACAGCAGCGTAGGACACAGAGGAGTTAGACTTAGAGGCATCTGTAAAAAACTCAGGACGTGTGTATTTGTGTTGAAGTTCCAAGAAGTATGTTCGAATATGGGCAATAGGCGCATGTTTAGTAACTTCTAAAAAAGACACATCGCAATCTATAGTCTGCCACTGCCACGGTGGCGGGTATGCTACAGGAGCCATTAAACTGTGTTCGAGTGACACTCCAGTGTCCTCAGCTAGACCCTTCAGGCGAACTGAGAAGGGCTGCCTCATTGAAGGCCTGTTTTGAAAAAGCATTTAGCTCGACAAGTCATTAATAGTAGAGTATGAGGGGTGCCTCTTGTCTGCTTTCACCTTAAGAAAATATACAAAGGACATGTAGGTTCTCTGCAGATGAAGCGACCACTCATTTGACTCAACGTAAAGGCTTTCTACGGGGCTGGTGCGAAAAGCACCCGTAGAAAGGCGGATGCCCGAATGGTGCACGGGATCCAGCATCTTCAAAGCACTTTGAGTCGCTGACTGATAAATAATGGCCCCATAATCTAAGCGGGTGCGAATAAGGCTTCTATACAGGTTCATGAGGCATTTCCTGTCACTACCCCACGTAGTACGTGACAACACTTTTATAACATTCATGGCTTTTAAACATTTTGTTTTTAAATACTTTATGTGGGGTACGAAAGTCAACTTGTTGTCCAAGATTAAGCCTAAGAATTTATGCTCAGCTTTGACGGACAGTTGTTGCCCGTTCAGTTGAATGTCGGGCTCCGAGTGCATGCCTCTCTTTCGAGAGAACAAGACACACGTGCTTTTTTGTGGGTTAAGTCGAAATCCGTTTTCATCTGCCCATTTGGAGACCTTATTTAAACCCAGCTGCACCTGACGCTCACACATGGCCAAGTTGCATGACTTGAAGCCAAGCTGGACGTCGTCGACATATGTACAATAGAACATATTGCAGGGAATGGACAAGTGCAAAGAATTCATTTTAATAATAAAAAGTGTGCAACTAAGCACACCACCTTGTGGCACGCCTGTTTTCTGGACAAATGTTTGGGAGAGCACACTGCCCAGACGGACACGGAATGTCCGGTTTGACAGGTAACTTTCGATCATATGAAACATTCTTCCGCGCACACCAAGGTGGGACAGGTCTCTTAGAATTCCGAAACGCCATGTTGTATCATAAGCCTTTTCGATATCGAGGAACACAGAGAGAAAATATTGTTTATGAACGAAGGCGTCTCTGATCTGTGCCTCGATACGAACAAGGTGGTCTGTGGTGGATCTACTTTCTCGAAAGCCGCACTGAAATGGGTCGAGCAAATTATTTGTTTCAAGAAAATGTACAAGTCGGCAGTTTATCATTTTTTCGAAGACTTTGCACAAGCAGCTTGTAAGTGCAATAGGTCTATAGCTTGAAGCTAAAGAAGGGTCCTTGCCCTCTTTCAAAATGGGAATAATAATAGCCTCTTTCCAGGAGGTAGGGATAGTGCCAGAAGACCAAATAGCATTGTACAAATAAAGTAAGGTTTTTCGGGTTTCGTTTGGTAGGTTTTTTAACATTTCATACATCACACGGTCAGAACCTGGGGCAGAAGTACTGCAGGAGTTTAGAGATGTTCGGAGCTCAGCTAGACTGAAAGCTTGGTTATATGCCTCGTATCTAGTGCATTTGTGTTCGAGTTTCTGCTTTTCTATTCTTGTTCTGTATTTTTGGAAGGTGCCAGTATAGTGGGATGAGCTGGATACCTGTTCGAAGTGTGCACCTAGGAAGTTTGCCTGATCTTCCAAGGTATCACCCTGAGTGTTTACGAGTGGAAGTGTGTGTACTTGTTTTTCTGCTATTCTACCGACCATGCTCCAGACTTTAGCCTCCTGTGTGTATGAATTAACCCCTGATAAAAACTTCTGCCAGCTTTCTCTTCTGGCTTGCCGACGCGTTCTCCTGCCTTGAGACTTTATTTTCTTGAAGGTTTCAAGATTTTCGGCTGTCGGTGAGTTCCGAAGCAGCCCCCAAGCTCTGTTTTGCTGTTTGCGCGCGTTTCGGCATTCAGAGTTCCACCATGGCACACTTCGTTTTCCAGGGTGTCCATTTGTTTGTGGGATGCATTTTGTTGCAGCATCAATCAAGAACGCTGTGAAGTAGTTCACAGCACCATCAATGTTCAGAGTACAGATGTCATTCCAACCTAGACAAGCGATAGTATGAAACTGTTCCCAGTCGGCTCTGTTTATGAGCCACTTGGGAACACGTGGTGGACACTCAGTTACTGTCGTTGTGCTCAAAACTACGGGGAAGTGGTCACTTCCGTACAGATTACTGACGACTTTCCACTGGAGTAGAGGCACAAGAGATGGAGATACTATGCTCAGGTCTACGGAGGAGTAGGTGTTATTAGCGAGGTTATAATAGGTTGGTTCTTTTCGATTTAGGAGACATGCGCTCGACGAGATAAGGAACTGTTCGATCAGTCGACCTCGCGCGTCATACCGAGAATCACACCATAGCCTGCTATGCGCATTAAAGTCTCCAAGGAGAACATAAGGCTCCGGAAGTTCATCAATTAGAGAGTGTAAATCGCGTTTTTGCAGCTGATAGCTAGGAGGAATGTAAATAGTGCAGATTGTGATCAGTTTATCAAAAAGAACCGCTCGAACAGCCACTGCCTCAAGGGGTGTTTGGAGTTGTAAGTGTGTGCATGCAATTCCTTGATTCACTATGATGGCAACACCTCCGGATGATGTCATGGCATCATCACGGTCCTTTCGAAAAATAACGTATTTGCGAAGAAAATTTGTGTGTTTTGAATTAAGGTGTGTTTCTTGTACACACAGCACTTTTGGTGAGTGTTCGTGTAGGAGTTCTTGGATGTCGTCAAGGTTTCTGAGAAGGCCCCTGACGTTCCATTGTATAATTTGAGTGTTCATGGTGAATGTAAAATAATGCTGTGTGTACGAAAAGCGAGTGGCTGTTTAGACGGAGAGTTTGAGTTCACTTAACAGGGCCGTCACCAGGCCCTGTTATTTGCTTTTTTGTTTTCTTGGCGCGCTCCAAGGAGCCACGCCGCTCTTTCGGCACCACGGGTGCCGACGTATCCATTGCCTCCTCGGAGGCACTGGATGCCCGCACGTGCTGGCTGTTAGTTTGGATTTTGGGCCTCGCCTGGTGAGGGGAGGCCTTGAGACCCGAAGACTCTGGAGTCTCCGGTCTCTGTTTGGGAGTAGGCGGTGTAGCCTGGGCTACAGCCGCCTTGGGGGCAGGTGCCACAGCCGACGGCTCGCTCTGCGCAGGCCGAAGGGGTGGCGAGGGCTGGTGCGGCGTTGCCCCCTGACGCGCCGCATCAGCATATGTTGCGCCGTAAAATGGCGACACTCTTCGTCTTGCTTCTTTGAATGTGATGTTTTCTTTGACTTTAAGAGTGATGATTTCTTTTTCTTTCTTCCAGTTAGGACACGAACGCGAATACGCGGCGTGTTCCCCGTCACAATTCACGCAGTGAGGCGTGGTAACACAGTTATCAGATGGGTGGCCGCGGCCACCACATCTTGCACAAGTTTCCTGACCCCGGCAGTTCTGCGAACCATGACCAAATCGTTGACATTTGAAACACCGTCCTGGATTGGGAATGTAGGGACGGACAGATAGTTTGATGTAGCCTGTGTCTACAGATGAAGGCAGTGTGCTAGATGCGAAGGTGAGTATTAAATGTTTGGTAGGTATTTCTTTGTTTTCTCGTCTGATGACGATTCGTTTCACATCTGTGACATTTTGCTCTTTCCACCCTTCAAGCAGTTCCTGTTCAGACATTTCAAGAAGGTCTGCTTCTGAAACAACTCCGCGTGAGGTGTTCATTGATCTATGAGGTGAAACAGATACTGGGATGTTACCAAATGCTACGAGACTGCCAATTTTTTCATAGTGGTGTTTTTCCGGCAGCTCAAGGAGAAGGTCTCCGCTAGCCATTTTTGTAACCTTGTATCCTGGGCCAAAGACCTCAGTCAGAGATTTAGCAACAATAAATGGAGATATGACTCTGGCTTGTTTTGTTGGGTTTTCGCTGTGCACAACATGGAATTTGGGGAAACATTGTCTGGGTTGGCTGAAAATTGAGATGTCATCGGTGCGTCCCCTCTTAGGTGGAGGACGATCTAGTAGACGGGGAAATGCAGGTGTTCCCATAGTAGTGTAGTTTTTTTTCGGCAGCAATGGCGACCACCCACCATGGAGTCCAACCAGGGGACGCTGAAGCACTTAATAACATAAGGCTGCAGACGCCAGCCGTACATTGCCACTATAACCAAATATAACTACTCAAGGTTGAGTAATTACACAAGGTTAACCCTTGCCGCCAGGAAAAATCGGAAGTAAATGGAAGAGAGAAGAAGACAGGATAGATTTAAAGACGAGAAAAGACTAAGATGTAGGAAGAGAGAGATAGGAAAAGGCGACTGCCGATTTCCCCTGGGTGGGTCAGCCCAGGGGTGCCGTCTACGTGAAGCCGGGGCCAAAGGGGTGTGTTGCTTCTGCCGGGGGGCCTTAAAGGTCCAATCACCCAGCATTGGCTCAACCCCCAGGATCCCCTTTTCCCCGGACACGGCAAAGCCACGCACGGCTAGGCGTGGGAGGGAGTAGAAACCCCCCCGTTAGCTCGGGTCCGTGGTGTCGCTACACACCAAACGCCTGCTTGCGCAGGCGCCCCTGCGGGGATGATGTACCTAAAAGGATTAAAGGCCAAATCTGAGGAAACAGGACTTGGCTTCAACTTATCTTTCGTCAAACAAGAAAACCCATTGAACAGGCACTACCAGCACCAATGTACGCAGATGATATAGTGCTAATGGCCGACAACAAGGATTGATGGACATCTGCGGTAATGAGGGAGATAGGTTAGATTTAGGATTCAGTAAGGAAAAAAATCAGAAGGCAGGATTTTTCATGATAATGAAGATAGTGAGCTTCGGAGCTACGCTATAGATAAGATAAATACAAGTATATGGGCGTATGTATAAGCAATGGGGTCGAATACCTAAGGGAACACGAAATACACGTAACGACTAAAGCTAACAGGAATGCAGCAGTGATCGAAAATAGGGCACTGTGGAAGTACAATAGGTATGATGTTGTGAGAGGAATACGGAAAGGGGTCGTGGTTTCTGGTCGGACGTTTAGCAATGCGGTCTTGTGCATGAGGTCAGATGTTCAAGCAACATTAAATATTAGGCAACGTCGAATAGGTAGGCTTGCTTTAGGAGCTCACGGGAATACACCAAATCAGGGAGTACAAGGTGATAGGGCATGGACATCATTTGAGGGCAGGGAAGCTAGCAGCAGGATAAATTTTGAGAGGTGATTGAGAGAAATGGGGAAGGAGCGTTGGGCTAGGAAGGTTTTCAGCTACTTGTACAAGAAGATTGTCAATACAAAATGGAGGAAGCTAACCAGAAAATCGATGGTTAAATTCTTAGGAAACAGTAGAGGGCCAAACCAGGAAGAACTGTTATTTTAGACGAAGGTGAAGGAAACGGAGACCGACATGTGAAGAATTGGCATGATTAGGAAGTGCGCACTAGAAATCTATAGAACTTTAAAGCAGGAAATCGCCAAGGAAAGGGTCTAGGATAATACTCGGGGTAGTTCTCTATTTTTCGAGGCCAGGACGACAATATTGTGAACCAAGACATATCGGGCCAAATACGAAGGGGTAAACACGGTATGCCATGCATGTGAAGAGGAGGAGAAAACTGCCGAACACTTCATGATGTTCTGTAAAGGGCTTCACCGCACAGTTCAGGATGATGGCGCAGTTTTTCAAAGCACTGGTGTTTAGGGACAGGGAGGACAAAATAGACTTTAAGCGGGTAGAATTAACTAGAAGAAGGTTATATGATTGGTGGCTAAAGGCAAGGCACGAGTGAGAATTAAACCTTTCAGTGCAAAGTACCAGACCTCAACTTCACAATTTAAGGAGAAAAAGATAAATGTAATTGTTGGCTCTCTAAGTATTACACTAGGTTGCGTTAGCCGGCGCCCGATCTAAAGGGTACAGCCACATCCATCCATCCATCCATTCATCCACCCATCCATCCTTCCGTCCGTCAGTCAGTCAGTCAGTCAGTCAGTCAGTCAGTCAGTCAGTCAGTCAGTCAGTCAGTCAGTCAGTCAGTCAGTCAGTCAGTCAGTGAGTCAGTCCGTCCATCCATCCGTCCGTCCCATCCATCCATCCGTCCGTCCCATCCATCCATCCATCCATCCATCCATCTATCTATCCATCCATCCATCCATCCACCCATCCATTCATCCATCCGTCCACCCCCGCGCGATTGACGTGCCGCCGCCGGCAATTTGATAACGGCGCATAGGCCTAGTTTGAAGTAGCTTGTAGGGAAAATGCGCACCTCAAAAATAAATTTGTTCCAACGCCACCCCAACGCCACCCCACCGGAATGTTACACACTGTCCCTGGAAGATGTCTAATCATGAGTCAATTTGGTTAAATAGCGGTCCACGCCAGGTAAATTATACGCTTTTTTTTTCATCAATTTCCCCTTAGGTTTTGTTTTGGCCAACGACCGCATCCGGTAGATGGCACGACGTGTGTGAGCAGTAGACTGATAGAGCTGTAAAGTTGGCGTCGACAGTTTCAGGACAAGAAGACGCAAATAAGGGCTCAATTTTCGAGCTGCTTTGGCAGGCAGCCCTAAATATATTGTCGGCGGCGTTTTGCAGAGCGCGCTAACATATATTGGGCTGTTTGGCCAACAAAAGCAAAAGTGTCTGCAAACTTTAAGTTTTTTTTTTTGAAATTTAGTGGTCTAACCTTTGACGCTGACTGCGCACATGAACTACGTGTACTTATAATGCATATTGCTTCCATGTGCACTCCCGCGGTGCCCCTTGACGTCCAGCGCGTTGGTGTGCCAGCGACATCAGTTCAGCAGACAGCGGCCCAGTGGTCATGGCCGCTGGCAGGCGACAAACCCCCTCCGCCGCGCATTCCGGACAAACTTCCTCTTCGACGGTCACTCCGAGTTCATGCGAGTGAGTGACAAGCTCATTGTCTGACTCTACGTGGGCGTGATGAGCGCGAATAGTATACGCTTAAAAGTGTAGAAACGCGGTATAGTTTGTTGGGTTTGTAATGACTAATTTCACAGCGCGCGAACGTGCGAAAAATTGCTTCAGAATAAACAAGAGCGCTGATTTCCAACCGGCTCATTTTGCATAATGTAAGAATATATACGTAAAGGCAAGGATAAATGCAAGCCCAATCAATACATCTACGGTCAATTCACAGCACGTGTACATGTTTGTACAAACCGTATATCCCAGGCACAGAATGCTTACGCAGCTGTCACTTAATTTGTGTATATGTTTCATTTTTATAATGTTGTGGGTTAGATGAAAGCTGTGTCTTGCCACTATCACACACTGTTTGAAAAGAGGGCTGCAGCCGCAGTCGCGACATCGAATGTTCAGGCGCCCCTTAAAAAACGCTACGATCAGTCCTGGCACCTAGCTGGAATCTTTCACAGTGGCTGAATAGTCGCATCACTGCCACTTCCGAAGGATTATGAAGAGTGTAGTTTAAAACACAATGAGAAAGCCACTCCGTGTAAACACGTTTTGTCACCTACGGCGCACCTAAAATTTTTATCGACAGGGGGGGGGGGGGGGGTTCAACCATATTTTATGTACGTTCGTGCGTGCGCTTATATGCGTGTATTGAATCTAAAGGTATCTAAAGGTATGCATACGTAAGTGAAACGAAGTTTCGTGGGGGAAATTGAACTGCCTAGCCTACTCCCCCTCCTTGGCACCGATCATGGTGTCGCCATTTCGTCCAAGAGATTTTAACATATGCTACACATGATTTGTCATTATACAGGTACGCCGTGATTAGATTGATTTATATGCGGGGTTGAACGTCCGAAAACCACCATATAATTATGAGAGACGCCGTAGTAGAGGGCTCCGGGAATTTCGACCTCCTGGGGTTCTTTAACGTGCACACAAATCTGAGCACATGGGCCTACAGCATTTCCGCCTCCATCAAAAATGCAGTCGCTGCAGCCGTGATTCGATCCTGCAACCTGCGGGTCAGCAGCAGAATACCTCAGCCTCTAGACCACCGCGGCGGGGCACGCAATGAACAGAAACGCTTTGTTTGTTATTTAAAACGTTATTTCAAACGCAGGATAATGATGCAGCTTTTTGCGAAACAGCAGCAAGGTGCTGCAGCACTTGTGCATTGACGGAAAACACATGCCGAACAGTTCCCACTTCCTACATATTATCATCTGTTATATTGTTAAACCCCACAAATCAATCAATCGTCTGTTATATTGACAGCGCAGCACTGGCGAGAAAGGAAACGTGCATGCCGAAGTTGCTGGCGGTGAACTCCTGGGGGCCCACCTCTGCCATTGCACTCTTTATTTCATATCTTATCATTTGCTAGGTAACGAGACCAACGGCTAACACTTGTGTAATATCGTCTTAGCGTGAAACAGCATCAAAAGGCAACTATATTTAACTAGGTAGTCATCACCTGTTACCCTAAGACATGTTCTACACTGTCGCTTCTGTATACAAGAACGCAACCAATAAAAATTTGTTGTTTTCTTTTCTCTTTCCAGGAGGAACATCGGCAGAATTTCCCTGGATCATACGTAAGAGTAGATTCTACGCTTTTGTTTTAGCACCGCCCAACAATAAGTAAGATTTTATTATCGACACGGGATCACTAGTGCGAGAGCATGGGCGTCGGCAGGGGGCTGCAAAAGGGACAATTCCTTCCCTAAAGCAACACCAGTATTTTCCACGCCCCCCCCCCCCCCCCCAATGGTATACGAGCGCTTCTCACCTCTCTTAGTCGAAATTCAACATGGGTTTGCACCTTCTAAAACAATTTATGCCGACGCGTATGCGCGAAGGAAAGCGTGCGCGCTCCGTGCAAGATAAACGTGGATGAAATAAAAGTTGCAGTGGTCACACATCTCTGCCTTGAGCTACGGGTGGAACCCGGTAACCTGAACTAGTAGTAGTATTCGCAGTAGTAGTAGTACCTGCAGCCAGCACTAGCATAGTAATATATTTTTGTAGTAGTGCCTTTTTGTTGTAGTATCCAGGAATACAATAAAAAAGAACAAAAACAACGATGACCCCGCCCCCATTTCGTTATATAGATGTACGTTTGTTTGAACGGCAATCAGCAGAGGGGTGAAAAGGAAACGCGATGAAGAGAAATAACAGACGAAAGCGTGACGAGGTTTGATGTCGAAGAATTTGCGGAGCAGTATATTTACTTCATTGCATTTTTTTAGGGCATGAAGGGCTAGAGAAGGGAGTAAAAAAGAAGTAAGAGTTGCAGCTGGCAAAAAAAAAAGAACACAGACAATTTTCCTAAAATGATTTTGAAATCTTGGTCATCTGTTATGCCAGCTTATGCGGATGAAAGGTTGTTACATAGAGTGCTTCTTCTGAGAACAAACGATTGATTACGGATATTCGTGCGACAACGTGTTGGCATCCCCACGCATCAATGAACCATCCTTGGCGATTTCCGACAGGGAGCACGAAACAGGGCGCCCATGTAGTTGTTCTAGCGGTGGACTTCGTGAGAAATCATAAGGCGAAATGATTTTCTGTGAAATCGGTGATTAGCCCGTGGTGTGACGCCGGGGAAAAATTACAGCTGATCCAAACGCCACTCTCCATTTTTGTAGGCGATTGGGCAATGACACGCTATCGGCAGTTTCACGTTAAACAGCAGGTGGTGGCAGCTCCGAAGAGTGAGCACACGCCCACTCTTTCCAGAACTGTCTTTCATAGAGATGCTCACTCAATGTTTGAAAAGAGGCCTGAGAAAATGGTCAACTTTGTTCTCCTTTTCTAAACTCCCTCACTCGCGCACGATAGCAAGCTTTCGCTGATTGCATACAAGTGTCGCTTTTCGCAGAATCTTTTTTTCGCCAAGCTCGTGGGGCGGTTCATGATTGCTACTACTGCAGATACAATAAAGCAATGGAGAAATTTAGACGCACATAACCGATCATGCCGATGGTGGTCTTAGTCACACATATGGTACATGCATATTCCACGAAGTATTGGGAGACAGGTCAGGTAATTCAGATGGTGTTAGAATGTTTTTTCAGGGCCTATGTATACGCGGACAATGAATAGTGGGACGGGAAAGCATCACGCTTTTACAATAGGTTATTTTCCATGAACTATTTATCACTCCTATAAAAGCCATTTAGATTGCGTTGGTGGTAAAGCTAATTGGCATTGTTATAGCAATTTTCTGCAAAAGCGCACACATATTTTCAAATAGTAACACAGTTCAAAAGAAAATGCAAGCGATGGTGGTGGTAGTAAACATTTATTTAGTTCATATTTACAGAGAGGTTCGGCAAACCAGCCCCTATATAGTGAGTCAGCTCCCTCACAGTAGCAGGCGAAGCCGTCCCGGAACGCCGGACCATGGCTTGTTGGGCTGGAAAATCCTGGCTGTCGAGCAGGGCTCCCTCCCAGTCCTCTCGGGTTGGGTCAGAGTTTGGAGGTAAGGAAGGATTGAGCTGGTATGCTGATACCATGTGGTAGGTGTCAGCCACCTCCGCACAGTACTTGCAGAGACCAAAAAATGATCAGTCAAAGTACTCAGCGCTGCTGGGCACAGCAGCTTAGTGGTGAATAGGCTGAGAATTGTCTCGTCTGCCTTCCCAAGTCCTACGCAGAGTGCAGGGATGTGGTGAGAATCCAGATAATCGGTAATTATAACGTTGGAAGTCAACAGAAACATTCTCTTAGGGATCACAGGGGGCATCGGTGGGCGAGGCAGTGGCCCGGGCAATGAATATGCAGGCGGTAGCGTGTCCCGCCTTGTTGCCTATGAGACCCTGATGTCCAGTCTTCCAGATTAGTGAATGAGTAAAGGGGTAACCTACCGCGGCCGAGACTCAAGAGTTTTGGCAGCTAGCGGTAAGATCCAACCCAGTTAGAATATTCGGCAAGCTTCTCTGAAGTCTGATAAAAATTTATAACTGTCGCGTGAGATAGCAAGGCCTAAGGCCAGCTCTTCAGCATGAATAGCATTAAATTCGCAAAAGCCCCAATCCACTCCGCTCTCTTCTTGTCTCTTAAGGTTACACCTACCATTTTTTTATCCATTGCTCGCTGCGTCGTCCTCAATTTAAGCTGAACCATCTTTGTGTGTCTCCAGATTTCTGCTCCCTAGCTATGTACCGGCAAGATACAGCTGTTATATACTTTCCTCTTGAGGAATAGTGGCAATCTACCTGTCATAATTTGAGAGTGCTTGCCGAATGTGCTTCACCCCATTCTTATTCTTGTAGTTACTTCAATCTCGTGGTTCGGCTCCGCGGTTATTACCTGCCCTTAGTAGACATATACTTTCACAACTTGAAGTGCACTATTACCTATCTCGAAGCGCTGCTCTTTTCCGAGGTTGTTGTACATTACTTTCGTCATTACTTTCGTTTTCTGCATATTCACTTTAAGACCCACCTTTCTGCTCTCCTTGTCTAACTCCGTAATCATGAGTTGCAATTCGTCCCCTAAGTTACTCGGCAATGCAATGTCATCGGCGAAGCACAGGTTACTAAGGTACTCTCCATTAACTCTTATCCCTAACTGTTCCCATTCTAGACTTCTGAAAACCTCCTCTAAGCACGCGGTAAATAGCATTGGGGAGATTGTGTCCCCCTGCCTTACACCCTTCTTGATTGGTATTCTGTTGCTCTCTTTATGAAGCCCTATGCTAGCAGTTGATCCCCTGTAGATTTCTTCCAGAATGTTTATATATACTTTATCTACGCCCTAATTCCGCAGTGTCTGCATTACGGCTGATATTTCTACTGAATCAAACGCCTTGTTGTAATCTATAAAGGCTTTGTATAGTGGTTGTTTATATTCTGAGCATTTCTCTATTACCTGATTGATAGTATGAATGTGGTCAATTGTTGAGTAGCCTGTTCGAAATCCTGCCTTTGGTTTATTGAATTCTAATGTTTACTTTACTCTGTTAGCGATTACCTTTGTAAATATGTTGCCTTTGGTTTATTGAATTCTAATGTTTACTTTACTCTGTTAGCGATTACCTTTGTAAATATGTTGTATACTACAGAGAGCAAGCTGATCGGCCTGTAATTCTTCAAGTCCTTGTCCTCTCCTTTCTTATGTATTATGATGGTGTTAGCGTTCTTCCAAGACTCTGGTACTCTTACCGTCAGGAGACACCTCGTAAACAGGGTGGCTAGTTTTTCTAACACAATCTGTCCTCCATATTTCAGCAGATCTAATGTTACCTGATCCTCGCCAGCAGCTTTGCCTCTTTGCAAGCTCTCCAAAGCTTTTCAGACTTCTTCTAATATTACTGGTGGGGTGTCATCTGGGTTACTGTCAGTTAATATAGTATTAAAGTTGTGGTTGTCCCGGCTACTCTATGCATGCAAGAGCCGGCTATGTCCTTGCATAATACGTTTTTTTAGAGTCGTATTGGCGCTAGAGAACAAGAGCCTGCATCTCTTGACGGCCAGCGTGCAACTCACAAGGCATGTCACTGAAGAAAGGTCAGACATTCATCGCTTATTTTCAATGTTCGAGCACTCATACCCGCTGGTCTCAGGCGAATTCATGCCTGTGCGGAGGCGATCTGGGAGTCGTCTGCCTGAAGGGGTCTGCGCAAGGCGGGTGTAATGGTTTTGCAACAAAGCCTTGCGACTTAAAAATGATTTTCACCGTCGAGCACCTTCTAGTGAGTTATCTTAAAAAAGGACGCCGCTCGCACTGCGAGCTTGTACCTGGTCGTGACTGACACCACTACGCGTTTCTCTGAGTGCCGGCTAATAAACAGCTTAAAAAATTAGCGGATAGTGCTCTGCTCCCATTCGATGCGTGTGGGTCTTCGATTTTGTACTCTGTCATTTACCATGACCTGAGACGCTTTGCAGCAAACGTCTCCCCCCGTGCCACCCACTTGTCTCGGTCTCCCACACATCCACGATCCACTTATCTTGCAAGCGCTGACGGCACTGATGGGAAGACTGGTGCGCACTTTACAAGCGCGTGAGCGTAGCCAACAAATGGCATGACGATGGCAAGTTGACCAACTTGGTATTCGACCTTGCAGGAGTAGCGAGTCTGTGGTGCAACAACCACGCGTCCAATTTTGCGACTTGTTTCAATTTCAAGACCACCGTCGTAAACGTTTTGGCCGCCCTGCCGTTCGTAAGCTAAAAGCCGAACAACACTCACGGGAATGCGCTCAGCAGTCATTTACCAGTTACACAATTCGAGGAAATCTTCGATATAACAAAGCCAACGGAGCAATGTACGAGACGACAAGATCTAGCACGTTATGAAAAGTATTGGCAATGATGCCTTCACATGCTGTGTAGTGAAGATGAATGCCCACTACTTGCTTCACATGCCTTCACGGGGTTATAAAGCTGTGCAAGAGGTACGAGGAGTTCCACCGGCAGCACTCGATAAGCCATCACTCACCGTCACAAGATGCAGAGCTTGCTGGCTTGGTGCCAAGCTTTGACCAGATGGCGTTCCTGAGATAACTCAGGTACTTCGTCCGTGACAAAATCGCAATTCCCTCTCTTGGTTTTTGCCTACTCCCAGGCTGTTTATCAATCAACGCCCACCCTTCTCCTCCTCTCCGCCGAATGATTGAGCAGTAAATTTCGGAGGTGATGCTTGAGTACCACTAACAACAGCTGCCTCCTGCGCCCCGGAGCTACGCTAAAGTTGTCGCCAGGCCACCTCAAGTGCTTCCGGCGGCCGCCCCTCTGAGTTACACTGCAGCCGCCACTCCACCTTCGTCCATTAAAGCGGGTGTACCTGCTACGCACACAGACGTCGTCCCTCTACTTCAGCCCACCATGCATCACTCCAGCCGTCGTTCTGTCCATCAGGTCTTGCGACATGGAGGGTGGGGGGGCTACCTTGGCAAACCGAAGGTGTACACCCAACGAGCAGCCAGTCTAATAGTCTAATGGACGTAATAACGTGCCACGTGACCGGCTTACGCCGGTCACGTGGCACGTTATTACGTTCTAGTGCAGCCACCTCCCATCACGTCACCTGTCACTGGCCAGCTGAGCCATCGCTAACCCGACTCACGTTCGTCTACACCACCAACGTCTCGCCCAGCTTCATCCACCTGTAGGTATCCGTCTTTATACGACGTTGATCCTCGTCGCCCATTAAAAGTAGTCGCGTTCCACGAGGGAAGTGCTACGACGCTATCGGAGTGCGAAAGCTCGCAGAGAAATGTATCGTATGTCATTGACGTGTTTGTGGACGGTGTTCGCCCATCTGCCCTTATCGACACTGGAGCTGCCGTATCCGTTATGGACACAAAACTTTGCCGCCTACTCCGAAAAGTGATAACGCCGGTTTCTGGGATACCTCTCCATACCATTAGTTCTTAGAGTATTCATCCTGCAGCAGTATGCACAGTTTGTGTCGTCATTCAGGACGGCCTTTATGTTGTCGAGTTCATCAACATTACTGCATGCTCCCACGACGTCATCCTGGGATAGTATTGCCTCTCGTGGCATGGCGCAGTCATTTGTTGTGCCTCCGCTGAAACTAAACTCTCGACGTTCTCACATTTGACGCCGGTAGATAGTCCCTCGGAACTGAACAAGGACCTTGTGAAAGACGTTATGACAGTGCCTTCAAGTTGCACTAATTTCGCACTAATTTTGTCATATGCACTAATTTCGTCATGTGAACGCGTCTGCAGTAGGAAATTGTTGCTGATACCTTTCGTGACTGTGTAGGTCACTTAGGGAAACACTGCTATTTTACTTACCAACCAACTCCCGTACATTGTTACGTTGGTTCGAGGGCAATACTTCAGCAGAGAGGAACCCGCCAACGGCGCACAAGTCCTGGACGTACCCGATGACTTGCACTGTCCCACTTCCGGTACCATCAGTGCTATTTCTTGTCTGGTCCATCATCTGCTGATGTATTTGGTCCCTCCAATGCGGACCACCTTACGTAGATACAGGGTTCATAGGTTGTGGCCTGCTGCAAGAATTTCGTTCTTATTTTGATGTTTTCTCTTGGTCGTACGTCCCCTGTTACTCATCGCATCGACACTGGCTGCCAGTCACCATTACGGTGACGCCCATATCACTTGTCGCCTGCCGAACGTCAGTTAATAATTCAGCCAGTGGATGATATGCTCCGGCATGGCGTAGTAAAGTCTTCGGACAGCCCATGGTTGTCTCATATTGTTCTCGTTGCGAAGAAAATTCTGTGCGGTTATGTTTGGACTACCAACGACTGCGTAAGACCTTTTGCAAGATGTTTATCTCCTGCCGCGCATCAACAACGCGATTGATAGCCTCCAAGGAGCCGAATTATTGCCTTCTCTCCATTCCGCTTGGGGCACGGGCAAGTATCCATGGCGGACGACGCTCGACCGAAGACAGCCTTTGTCACATCCGACGGCTCGTACGAGATCAACGTCATGCAGTTTGGTCTCTTTAATACTGCCGTGACCTTTAAGCGCATTATGGACGCCGTTCTGCGCAACTTAAAACGGCACTCGTGCTGGAGTTACTGGGACGAAGTGGTTGTTTTCACTACAGATTTCTCCACGCATCTTTAACGTCCGAGAGAAGTGTTCAAACGTCTGAACAACGCCGGCCTCCAGCTACATCTGAAGAAGTGCCGATTGGCAGCACGCAACTGATAATCCTCGGTTTCGTCGAGTTTAAGGATGAAAATCTTCCCGATTTGACCAAGCTTCGGGCCCTGGCTACATTTTCCAAACGCGCCTTCATCAAAGAGCTGCGTAGTATCGTAGACCTGTGTTCCTACTTTTGGTGATTCATGCAAAACTTTGCCACGGTCATATCACCGCTGACGAAGCTTTTTCAAAGTAACGGGCCCCTCAATTCATGGTCATTCGTGTGCGACGATGCATTCATGAAACTCCGCCATTTCTTGACCTGCCCTCCCATACTACCCCACTATATACCTACTACCCCAACGAAGGTGCCCATGGACGCCAGCGGTGTAGGCGTTGGTACTGTCGTGGCGCAGCGCGAACCAGGATTCTCCGAAAATGCAATGGCATATACGCAATCCATATGCATACGATAGCTGAAACAAATTACAGCGTCATGGAAAAAGAGTGCCTGGAGATCGTCTAGGCTCTTACAAAGTTTCGACCTTATTTGTGTGGTCGCCCATTTGATGTCGCCGTCGACCATATTGCAATATTGGCTGCCGTCATTCAAGAATCCCTCAGACTGCCTCGTCCGCTAGGTTCTTCGCTTGCTAGACTACAGGACATCCACGTGCTGTACCGCGATGGACATGCTGACACCGATGCCCTCCCACGCTCCCCTTTGCCTGTGGACAATTCTCCTTGCTCAGTATATATCTTCTACTGCTGTTTCTGTTATCGATGTTCACATCATCGCTACGGAACAGCGCAAGGATCAGCGGATTGCCCCGCTGATCGACTTGCTTTCTGATCCGTCGACAGCACTTCAATCAAGCCTTGTGTCGTCAAGCTCAGCGTTTCGCTATAAGTGACGGCCTCCTGCACCAACGCGATTTCAACGTCGAGGGCCGGCAGTGGCTACTTTGAACGCCATTCACTTGAGCCTTGCGTCGTCAAGCTCGCCATTTCGCCATACATGACGGCCTTCTATACGGACGCAATCACAGCGCCAACAGCCATCAGGGGATACTCGGACAGCCGGCAGTATGTGGTTGAAAATACGTGAGTCCTTCCTAGAAAGGACTCACGTATTTTCGACCACATACTCTGATTCACAATGCACGAAATCTGGGGTATACCAAAGTTACCACCTTATTCGACATCGCTACTTCTGATGAGGGATGTACCGCTACGTGCCGAAATTTGTTCACTCCTGTCTAGATTGTCGACGCTGCAAACCGTCAACACACATGTAGCCAGCCGATCTACAACCGTTACCTTGCTTTGACCGTGTGTTTGGCCACATGAATACGGGCGTAGAACTCGTGTGACTGTTGCTGGAGTGGTCTACCACACGATAATAACATCCTTACTCTTACTGAAGCCACTAAATACAGGGTAGGTATTGTTTTCTATAAAGTTATTATTGACCAACTTCCATGTACCATTTTTCCATCTTATAATCTTATCATTTATAGTAATACACGATTGGCGTTCAACAATTTTTGAATCAGTATTCGTGATAATTATGGTAATCAAACTGTAAAATTCACTTACATCTCACTATAGAACACTCTTCCACGCAACATAAAAATTACATGCTCATTTCACCAATTAAAAAAAACTGCTAAAACTGCATTTGCTTCATGTGGGCTAACAATTAAAGTTACTGTTTGTTTTATTGGTGTGTAGTTTTTGTTCAGTGTTTTCGGATGAAGAATATTAAACTCTCATATCGCTTGCTTTTTCTTTTTCTGATACTTTTCACTCTGACTTGATATGTTAATATTATACTATTTTATGCACTCATTTGTACACATTTCTACTATAATTTTTGATTGACAGATACATTTCGATACTGTTAATATGAAGTGTTTACTAACATATAGACTTTGTGCAGGAGGTCTCGATACATTCTCTTGACTACTGGACCTCCTCCACTATAATATTTTCCTGTAATTGTACCCAATCTTTATTTTTAAAATTATGATTCTCAACCAGAAATGAGCATCCAGTGCCGAGTTCTCACTGCCTGCATGGTGATACTTGGAGCCTTGCGTCTCCTGACGAGTGTAAATGTATCAGCCCCGTAGGGAGAGCACTTGCTGCGTCGTGGAGTCGTAGAAATTGTGCAAAGCTCGGTGTAGATGTTTCTGCCTTTCGTCTCGCGCTTGAGCGGGATCAATTAGACTGCAGAAGAGTTTCCATGTATACAGCGTGACGTTTGCCTGCCGGCAGTGTTACAGCGATCTACCCAATTTGAGTCGGCAAAATGGGCAGCGTATTCGGCTGCCTTCTGGTTGAGATTCAGTATCCGCATGCGGAGTTTGCGGCTGTGTTTTTGCCGACGCCATCACTTTGTGAGGCTGGCACGGGCCTTCCAGAGATGCAAGCTAGACTCTACATCCGGATGACCCTCCGTGAGTTGTATACTGATCTCGTGCTGTCTTACTGTTTGGAGCATACAGTAAGCCCACTGAGAATAACAAATATTTAGGATGGAAGAGGCAGATGTGGACTGTCAAAAGGCTTCCAAGTTTGGTAGGTAAGCCGTTATGGGACGTTGTAGGAGTCGTCTGATTCGTATGACGGTTACCGACACGAGTTGGTTGCGCTGGGTCGGTGTGAAGAGTGATGCCCTGCGTGGACGTTAGCTCCACAAGTTTCCTTCTCCGCATCTCTTCCTTCCGATAGCCCGAAAGCCTACGATGGGCGTTGAAGTCACCCGCTATTATAGGTGGGCCATGGCGTGCGAGCTTGAGTGCTCTGCGCTGAAGACATCAGCGAATGTTACGTTTTTAAGTTTACGTTTGCAATAAATGTGTAGGATGTGCACAGGTGGGTCGCTTTTGAGCAGGGGAAGGACCGTGGCTACATGGTGTACGAGTAGGGTATTGAAATTTCGAGGTAAACCTCTTGCGCAGTTAAGGTTTCATGTACAAAAGGGTAAGTGAACAGGTCCGTTGAAGAGCGTTTTAACTTGAGAGGCACACTACGTTGCTGGGCTTCATTAAAGGGCAACGACGACGCACAGGTGTTCGAAGGTTGCAAGACAGAGACGAGAATGGACCCATTCGTTTCTATTCTTGAAGCCTCTATAGGTGTACTAAAATAACAAATCAATTCAATCCAATAATTTCAATGAGGTAAAAATTGAAGCATTGAGACATACAAAGTCAAAGTTCGCTGATGTTGCTGATGAAGTTTATGTGAGTCAAGTTGAAATCAGCCCCAATGCGAGGCTTTACACCTAAAGAAATATCAATGATCTCTGACGCGCTACGTCACTGCCAACAAGTAGCCTTGTCGCGCAGGGCAACCTGCAGTATTCAAGGCGAGAAATTATCCAGTCCGCTGCTGTCCAACTTTTTTCAAAGCGTCCGTTTAGCTGCAACAATTCGACAACATGATGCTGTACATTTGACAGAAACTGCTGGGTTTTGAAAGTTCTGGTACACAACATTGTGAGAGCTTTGAGGCCACTGTAAATATTAATACAAAAACAACGAACCATGAGATTTAAGCACATACATATGTGGACATTGTGTTTAGTATGTGGCTGTGTAATGTTGCGGTTGTTGTAGTCACAGTAAGGTCAGTAATTGTTAATGTTTAGTGCGCCAGAATCATCTATTACTTTATAACTTTGTCATCAACTGCTCGAAATATTGATGCTATGATCATTTTAACTGTGACTATTTTTTTCCTCCACGCGGCCATCATTCGTCATAGTGATCTCAGGCACCGGAGAAGGAGGCAGTAACTATAGCGGCCAGCATCTCGAAGGAGGAAAAATAAGATCGGTGTTCGCGTGCTCTAGTGTTAGCTATTTCGCCTAGAGTAAGAGCCCCGCTCCGTACCTTCGTGTCTGTGTCTTCTGGCACCTATTTTCTAGCGTGGTGACATTGCCAACTAATGGCAGCAGTAGGAACAACAAACTTCATAAAACCTGTACAAATCTAGTACCTTTATTTAATCGAATTGTTTATGGGAAGAAAACGGGTTTACTTAATAGCACAAGGAACAGTGAGGACACTGAACTTCAACACGCATGCTTCGCAATATGACACCAAAAATGAGTTTCACCGCATGGGTGAAGCAACGATGCGATAGCGAAAAGCTGTATAGGCACACGAACCATGACAAAGAACTCGTTACCTACAACACACCACTGAATCACGAAGACGGACATTAGAAAAGAAGACACAGGTAGGTACAGGATATCCGTGAACAACTTTAAAAGTTGTTTGAGCATCGCCATGCAAGTGTCGACAATGCAGAACCCAGACGCTCTTAGATACTTTTCTTTTCCACGTCTGACCCAAGGTGACCTGTTTCACTTACGCATCACGAGTGGATATAGAATGGGATCACTTTTTCGTGGGCGTCTCATGGACAGCTTTCAAATTGAAAAAAAAAAAGGTACTGAATCTGTGTACCGCAAGCGGTAAATGGTGTATATAAATAGCTCGCCGTAATTAGGCCAGCGCGTGCATGGTGCTTGGTTATATTGTCTAAGTGAGTGATCACTGGTTCGAATCCCCGGTCAGATCTTTGGAAATTTCATAAGTCGTCTTTATATTTCATTACACCTTTTTTACGTGCATACATATACGTATGCTGGACATTGTGACAATGAAATACTTCGTCAAGGGTGTACAGAATGGACACTGTTAATAGGAACACTCAAGTGCACACCAACAATATTTCTAGCCCTCTAAGAGCAAGTGAATTAAGAAACAATCTTCATGCAAGTCAATAGCCTGTCAAGACGAGTCGGAACTTTTAACCACCAGTACCTTAGGCATATCTAATCCACCATGATTCCGTATGATAGTGAAATATAAACATGCTGCCCACACAGGTGTTCTCTTTAACAGTGGACCCGTCTGTACATATGGGCGCTTTTGCAAAAAAAAAAGGCATGTTCCGAACACTGTAAAGATTTACGGGGCCGAGAATATTTCTCTAATATTACGCAGTCTTTTTGTGAATCGAGGTTGGTCGACTGCTCACGTTGCTGTTTTCCATACTTCAGACAGTTCTTACTGGGCAATTACTATTGTCTTCAACCCAACGCACTTGTTGCAATTGAAGTTAGAAAAGAATTCTCCCCGTGAAATAAGTTCAGAGGTGACCGTGCACCAGGCGTCGTCTCTTATATTCATCCGACGCGACATCCATGCGACGCAGCGCACTGCGGTGCGCCCTGTCACACGTGGCAACTTGATGATGATGATGATGTTTGAAGTTTTGTGGCGCAAGGGCCGTTTCACGGCCAAAGAGCGCCAGTACATGTTACTAAGAATATGGACAATGATTGTGATAAGCGGCTGTATAAAGGCCATAAAATTCCTCGCGGTAAGGCGGGTAAAAACATACAAATAATAAAATCATGACCATGCCGTGAAAGGTGTGTGTGGTGAGGATAGATGACAAGAGTTGGTGATTATAAAAAACGATGGTGGATATGAATGGCATTAGCACAAGTGCCTCACTCGTTCATGCCCTTGCGTCCAAGGGCCGTGAGGCAAGTGCTTTCTTGTGTAACCGCCGCAGCAAAAACCTCTCTAGAGAGGTCGTGCTACGGAATGCCCGGGTGTATGATATGAAAATTATTAATTTCTTTTAAAAACGCTAACAATGATTTATGACTAAAAAGCGGTTCCCTACCGACGAACATTGCAGGGTGTAAAGGTATATGCTGTCGGTAGGGTAATGGAAAATGTCGTTTTCTTAGAGTTTCTAAGTGTTTGCACTGGATTAATATGTGAAGGACTGTCAATGCCTCTCCACATCTGTCACACAAAGGTGGATCACCACCGGACAAAAGATGCGTGTGTGTCGTGTATATGTGTCCTATCCTGAGTCTTGTTAGTGTTACCTCTGTTAGACGTGATTTTGATACTGGTGGCCAATGGCCAAGGTGTGGCTTGATAACGTGTAGTTTGTTTTGTGTGTGTGTATCCCACTTGCTCTGCCAGTAGTCCCTGAGTTTTCGTTTGAGAGACGGCTTAAGATCAAGGGCCGGGATTGATGTCGGTGTAATGGCGGTGCTTTCGTGGGCGGATGCAGCAAGCTGATCCGCCATCACGTTGCCTTGAATCTCACGGTGCCCTGGCACCCAGCACACAACAACATGTCTGTTGAGTGTGTGGAGGGTGCATAAAATGGAGTAAAGTGAAACTAGGACAGGGTTTTTTTGTTTTTTAAGACTGTGCAGAGCCGTTACCACACTGAGGGAGTCTGTATAAATTACTGCTTTTTGTATTTGTGATTGTTTGATGTGCTTAGCTGCCACAAGTATCGCGTAAGCTTCCGCTGTGAAGATACTTGTGCCTGGATGTAGAGGGCCAGCATCCGAAAAGGAAGGGCCAACAGCAGCGTAGGACACAGAGGAGTTAGACTTAGAGGCATCTGTAAAAAACTCAGGACGTGTGTATTTGTGTTGAAGTTCCAAGAAGTATGTTCGAATATGGGCAATAGGCGCATGTTTAGTAACTTCTAAAAAAGACACATCGCAATCTATAGTCTGCCACTGCCACGGTGGCGGGTATGCTACAGGAGCCATTAAACTGTGTTCGAGTGACACTCCAGTGTCCTCAGCTAGACCCTTCAGGCGAACTGAGAAGGGCTGCCTCATTGAAGGCCTGTTTTGAAAAAGAATCGAGCTCGACAAGTCATTAAAAGCAGAGTATGAGGGGTGCCTCTTGTCTGCTTTCACCTTAAAGAAATATACAAAGGACATGTAGGTTCTTTGCAGATGAAGCGACCACTCATTTGACTCAACGTAAAGGCTTTCTACGGGGCTGGTGCGAAAAGCACCCGTAGAAAGGCGGATGCCCGAATGGTGCACGGGATCCAGCATCTTCAAAGCACTTTGAGTCGCTGACTGATAAATAATAGCCCCATAATCTAAGCGGGTGCGAATAAGGCTTCTATACAGGTTCATGAGGCATTTCCTGTCACTACCCCACGTAGTACGTGACAACACTTTTATAACATTCATGGCTTTTAAACATTTTGTTTTTAAATACTTTATGTGGGGTACGAAGGTCAACTTGTTGTCCAAGATTAAGCCTAAGAATTTATGCTCAGCTTTGACGGACAGTTGTTGCCCGTTCAGTTGAATGTCGGGCTCCGAGTGCATGCCTCTCTTTCGAGAGAACAAGACACACGTGCTTTTTTGTGGGTTAAGTCGAAATCCGTTTTCATCTGCCCATTTGGAGACCTTATTTAAACCCAGCTGCACCTGCCGCTCACACATGGCCAAGTTGCATGACTTGAAGCCAAGCTGGACGTCGTCGACATATGTACAATAGAACAACATGCGGGGAATGGACAAGTGCAAAGAATTCATTTTGATGATAAAAAGTGTGCAACTAAGCACACCACCTTGTGGCACGCCTGTTTCCTGGACAAATGTTTGGGAGAGCACACTGCCTAGACGGACACGGAATGTCCGGTTTGACAGGTAACTTTCGATTATGTGGAACATTCTTCCGCGCACGCCAAGGTGGGACAGGTCTCTTAGAATTCCGAAACGCCATGTTGTATCATAAGCCTCTTCGATATCGAGGAACACAGAGAGAAAATATTGTTTATGGACGAACGCGTCTCTGATCTGTGCCTCGATACGAACAAGGTGGTCTGTGGTGGATCTACTTTCTCGAAACCCGCACTGAAATGGGTCGAGCAAATTATTTGTTTCAAGAAAATGTACAAGTCGGCAGTTTATCATTTTTTCGAAGACTTTGCACAAGCAGCTTGTAAGTGCTATAGGCCTATAACTCGAGGGTAAAGAAGGGTCCTTGCCCTCTTTCAAAATGGGAATAACAATAGCCTCTTTCCAGGAGGTAGGAATAGTGCCAGAAGACCAAATAGCATTGTACAAACAAAGTAAGGTTTTTCGGGTTTCATTTGGTAGGTTTTTTAACATTTCATACATCACACGGTCAGAACCTGGGGCAGAAGTACCGCAGGAGTTTAGAGATGTTCGGAGCTCAGCTAGACTGAAAGCTTGGTTATATGCCTCGTATCTGGTGGATTTGTGTTCGAGTTTCTGCTTTTCAATTCTTGTTCTGTATTTTTGGAAGGTGTCAGTATAGTGGGATGAGCTGGATACCTGTTCGAAGTGTGCACCGAGGAAGTTTGCTTGATCTTCCAAGGTATCACCCTGAGTGTTTACGAGTGGAAGTGTGTGTACTTGTTTCCCTGCTATCCTACCGACCATGTTCCAGACTTTTGCCTCCTGTGTGTATGAATTGATCCCCGACAAAAACTTCTGCCAGCTTTCTCTTCTGGCCTGCCGACGCGTTCTCCTTCCTTGAGACTTTATTTTCTTGAACGTGTCAAGATTTTCCGCCGTTGGCGAGTTGCGCAGCAATCTCCATGCCCTGTTCTGTTCCTTTCGCGCATTACGACACTCCGTGTTCCACCATGGGACGTGTCGTTTGCCGGGCATTCCAGATGTTTGCGGTATGCACCTGGCTGCTGCGTCAGTTAGAAAAGCTGTGAAGTACTTCACAGCTTCATCTATGTCTAACCTACATATGTCTGTCCAACTCAAACGTGTAGTGTTGTGGAACTGTTCCCAGTCTGCTTTGTTCATCAGCCATTTGGGAACATGTAGAGGACATTCATATGTTGTTTGTGAACTCAACACTACAGGAAAATGGTCACTTCCATATAGATTATTTATGATTTTCCATTTCAGTAGGGGTAGGAGTGAAGGCGATACGATGCTGAGGTCTATAGACGAGTAAGTTTTGTTGGCAACGTTATAGTATGTTGGCTCTTTCCTATTCAACAAACAGGCACCGGAAGAGAAGAGAAATTGTTCAATGAGACGACCTCGTGCATCACAGCGAGAATCGCCCCAGAGTCCACTATGTGCATTTAGGTCGCCAAGAAGCAAATATGGTTCAGGCCGTTCGTCTATTAACGACTGAAATTCACGTCTTTCAAGACGGTGGTGGGGAGGTACATACAGAGAGCAAATGGTGACGAGTTTGTTTAAGAGTACCGCTCGAACAGCCACCGCCTCAAGGGATGTCTGGAGTGGTAAATGTGTACACGCTACTCCTTGGTTAACAATAATGGCTACGCCACCGGATGACGCCACAGCATCATCTCGGTCCTTTCGGTATATGACGTAAGCACGTAAAAAATTTGTATAGGAGGATTTTAGGTGTGTTTCTTGTACACACAGCACTTGAGGTGAGTATTTGTATAAAAGCTCTTGTACGTCGTCGAGGTTCTTAAGCAGTCCTCTGACGTTCCAATGTATAATTTGTGTGTCCATATTGGAAGTAAAGTAGTGCTGTGTGTACGTTAAGGGAGTGACTTGTTTAAGCTGAAAGGTCAAGCTCAAGTACCAGGGCCATTGTCAGGCCCTGTTATGGGCTTTTTAGTTTTCTTGGCGCGCTCCAGAGAGCCGCGCCGTTCTTTTGGCACCAGGGGTGCCGCCGTATCCATTGCCTCCTCGGAGGCACTGGATGCTCGCTCATGCGAGCTGGTTTTTCGAAGGTTGGGCCTTGCCTGGCGGGGTGAGGCCTTGAGACCCGAGGACCCTGGACTCCCTGGTCTCTGTTCAATAGTAGGCGGAGTAGCCTGAACTACTGCCGCCTTGGGGGCAGGTGCCACAGCCGTCGGCTCGCTCTGCGCTGGCCGAAGGAGTGGCGAGGGCTGGTGCGGCGTTGCCCCCTGACGCGCCGCATCAGCATATGTAGCGCCATAAAATGGCGACACTCTTCGTCTTGCTTCCTTGAATGTGATATTTTCTTTTATTTTCAATGTGATGATTTCCTTTTCTTTTTTCCAAAATGAGCAAGACCGTGAGTATGCGGCATGATTTCCACCACAGTTCACACAGTGTGATGGTTCTTCGCAATTGTCAGAATTGTGGCCTGACACTCCACATTGTGCACAAGTTTGGTGACCACGACAGCTTTGTGAGCCATGGCCATACTTCTGGCATTTAAAACAACGACGTGGGTTAGGTATGTATGGTCTGATCGACGTCTTTGTGTAGCCTGTTTGAATACTTTCTGGGAGATTACTGGAAGCGAACGTGAGTATTAGGTGTTTTGTTGGTGTTGCCTTGTTGTCTCTTCTAATGGTGATCCTTTGTACATTGGTCACATTCTGACTCTTCCACCCCTCCAGAAGTTCCTCTTCAGTCAAGCTGAGCAAATCAGCATCAGATACTACTCCACGGGTTGTGTTCATGGATCTGTGTGGCGTTACAGTGATGGGAGTGTCACCAAAAGTTGAAAGATTCTGTAGCTTTTCGAACTGTTCTTTTCCTCGGACTTCAAGGAGGAGGTCTCCGCTGGCCATTTTGGTAACTTTGTACCCGGCTCCAAGAGTTTCTGTGAGACATCTGGCTACTACAAAGGGTGATACGGTCCTGGCCTGCTTGCTGCTTATTTCACTATGTATAACATGAAAATGGGGGAAGTTTTCACTTGATCGGTTGAAAAAGCCTAAGTCTTCGGTGCGTACACGCTTTAAGGCGGTACGATCACTTAATAGGGGAAATGCTTTATGCATGCCAGTTTAATTTTCTTCAGAAGCGTTGGCGGCCACCCACCACGGAGCCCAACAAGGGGACGCTACAAGTTTGTGGATGCTAAAACCTGCAGACGCCAGCCGTACAACGCAACTATAACCCAATGCGCCTAGACCAAGGTAGGCTATTTGCACAGGGTTAACCCTCGCCGCCAGGAAGTTTGGAAGTAAGCAGAAGAGAGTAGAAGACAGGACAGATAAACAGTAAGAGATAAAGACGAAGATGTAGGGAGAGAGAGATAGGAAAAGGCGACTGCCGATTTCCCCTGGGTGGGTCAGCCCAGGGGTGCCGTCTACGTGAAGCCGGGGCCAAAGAGGTGTGTTGCCTCTGCTGGGGGGCCTTAAAGGTCCAATCACCCAGCGTCAGCTCAACCCCCAGGATCCCCTTTTCCCCGGGCACGGCAAAGCCACGCACGGCTAGGCGTGGGAGGGAGTAGAAACTCCCCCGTTAGCTCGGGTCACGTGGCAACTTGAGTGTACTTTGAGCGAGTACACGTAGCTACGAGTTTCATTAGCGCACTGTCACACGGGCACGTTTAGTGTCACTCGCAGCAAAGTGCACTTGCCGGCAAGTGCGTTCGCCAACCTCACTTCGCTGTGACGGAGTGTATAGCCTCGGTAGCAGTCGCTTCCACATAATTACGCTATTGCATAAGGCGGTGCTCATGGTATTCATGAACAATTGTTTTTTTGTTATCAGGAATACTCATATACATTTAAACAAGTCATACTGTAACAAAACAACCTCGCTTCTTGCCCTCGGGCACTATGCGTACGCGTCCGCTAGGGGAATGAAAGAGCCACGGAAGAAGTGAGAAGAGAGCCGTTTCTAGAAGAGACATGGGAAGGGGCAGTGCGAAAATGGCCGCCTCCGTCACGTTATTTACCTAATGTGCACACCTGCACGAGTGTTGGTCAGTCATTCTCAGGACATTTACATTGGCGTGTGCCACTGGCGCTGCTCCGACAAAGACAACGTGGTCCGACACTGAGACACGGGCGCTCATACGTCTGTGAGAAGAACCTTTCAGCGACCTTCGCCGTGCCAAGCGGAATTTGCAAATATACGCAGTGATTGCCGAGAAGTTGGAGGTGCGTGGGTTTCATAAAAAAAAGCACAAAGGTAGTCAAAAACAAGACTGCAAATCTGGGAAGCAAATACAGTTAATAAGCCTTTAAGCCTGTCACATATGCATAATGCTCACTGGATCATGTACTGTCATGCATGTTGTATTTACAATACAGCTCTTCATGAATGTCTTTGTCTGATATTGCTTCTTTGGCAGCATTGGAAGA